>NC_133522.1:7970000-8137500 GCF_049354715.1 Callithrix jacchus | reverse complement strand
AAATAAGAATGCTATATTTATTATTTTTCATTGCTTTAAAAATAATGTTTTGGTGACAAAATAATTACATCTAAAAAAGGAGAGGGTGGTTATTTAATTAATAAAAATCTGTGATTTAACTAGAATAGTAAAATGATATTTTTTTAAATTTTATTGTCTTCTTTCTCATTGTTTCACAAAGATATAAGTGTTATTGAACAGGGCAGGAATTCTCTTTCTTGGAAGACATCTGGCAGCATTTAGGTTCTGGACCTGAAAAGAGCTAACCCAATTCAATACTCTACCATTTAGCATCTAAGTATAGAGATAAAGAGGCCAGATGGGGTGTTCCCTCCTGTAATCCCAGCACTTTGGGAGGCCGAGGTGGGTGGATCACGTGAGGCCAGGAGTTCAAGATTAGCCTGGCCAACAGGCAAAAACCCTGTCTCTACTGAAAATTAAAAAAAAAGAAATAGCAGGGTGTACTGGTGCACACCTGTAATCTCAGCTACTCGGGAGGCGCAAGAACTACTTGAACCTGGGAGGTGGAGGCTGCAGTGAGCTGAGATCATTCCACTGCCCTTCAGCCTAGGTGACAGAGTGAGACTTTGTCTCAAAAAAAAAAAGTATAGAGTAGAATAATTATAAGGTCAGAATGTACCCTTTAACCTGAAATATAAATGATGAACAGGAGCCAGATAGAGGAGTATATGAAAAAAGATTCTTCCTAGCTGAGAGAATAGGAAG
The DNA here is from genome assembly GCF_049354715.1 of Callithrix jacchus. Lineage (NCBI taxonomy): Eukaryota > Metazoa > Chordata > Mammalia > Primates > Cebidae > Callithrix > Callithrix jacchus. The sequence goes on along the minus strand of NC_133522.1, from coordinate 8,136,774 downwards.
TTCAAGGCAATAGGCAGTAAAGAGCTTGGTGTGTTTGAGAAACATTAGGGAGTTATCCCTGATGAGTGAGAAGTGTCGTGGGTGTGGTAGAGAGTGGTAGGTTTCAAGGTTAGAGGCCCAGTCAAGAGGAAAAAGTGTATAGGTTTGTAGGCATAGTAAGGGTTTGATTTTATTCTGATCGCAATGCAAGGTATCCAGAGTTTCACATAAGGATAAAAGGTCGGATTCAGGCTTATATTTTTAAAATATTACTCTTCCTTTTTGAATATGACTTATGTGTGGTCAAAAGAAAGTTCTGCTGAGAAGCTACAACAGGAGTACAAGAATGAGACGCTTTCGATTGGACTTGGGCAGCCATGAAAAGGGTATGTTCTGGTGGTTATCTTTTGAAGGGTTATTTCCTCTTCCTTCTGCTATCTTCTCTGTACCGTGGTTCATCCCCATGCCCCTACCAGCAAGCCTGTGCTTTAGACTCTGCCTACAGCAGGCATTGAAAAAGATTCAGATGGAAAAAGAGTTAAAATTCATGATTTCTCCTGGTAGTGCTGGCAGCTCAGACTCCTGCAGTGGTCGCAGTGGAACGCTTCTTAAAATCCAAGCTCCGCTGAGGCGAGCTGATCATGAAGTCAACAGATTGAGACCATCCCGGCCAACATGGTGAAACCCCGTCTCTACTAAAAATACAAAAAAAAAAAATTAGCTGGGCATGGGGGCACGTGCCTGTAGTCCCAGCTACTGGAGAGGCTGAGGCAGAAGAATTGCTTGAACCCGGGAGGCGGAGGTTGCAGTGAGCCGAGATCGCACCACTGCACTCCAGCCTGGCGCCTGGTGATGGAGTGAGACTCTGTCTCAAAAAAAAAAAAAAAAAAATCCAAGCTCCAGTTGCAAAGTCCTGCTTTTGGGGTACAGTTTTGGCATCGACTTCTTGCTGTTTTGTAATTTGTATATAGCACCCCAATCCTTACATTGTCTTCTCTACCCCCACCAACATTATTTCAAATAGCTGATCTTGGATTAAATCTGTTTGAAATGCATAGGTTGACTTTTTTCCTGACAGAACTCTGACTAATGCAGTATTTTTCTTTGTCCAGTCGTAGTTCCAAGAAACTGTCCCGCAAAGATGTGAATCTGGGAGAGATTTTCTGTCCTGGGTGGATTTGATAAAAATTATGACCTCCACTCCAGTATAAAATGGGATATTGATCATACGTAGCATTTAGACAGAGTTGGCATGGAGGGAATGACTCCAAGTGCTCTGCAGTGGACTCTGGCTACACTAGAAAATTACTTAAATAAAATTTTGAGTTCAGTGCTTTAAATTCTTCTTGTCAAGTTATGAGCAGAGAACTAAAGTATTTCAATGACCACCCTAAAATAATCTCTTATCTCTTATCTACAAGAGATAGGATGGCCAATATGGCAAAATCAGATCTGAAATCTAACTCTGTGGGTTTGAAAAATTACAATGCAAATTGAATTCAGAATATGAATAGGCCTTTTATTTGAAATGTTCTGTGTTGAATAAAGGGAATAAGACACAGAGAGTTGGATGGGGGACATTTCAGCTGACAGATAAATCTGTGTTGAAGCTCTAAGTCCCACTGTGTGTCCTGGAGGAAGCCGCGCCCTCTTTGAGTCAAAGGACAAATCCTTTCCTATCTTATCGGAAGCAGTTATCTCACAGAGTGGCCAATCCCTTCAAGATCCACTCCTCACCTCTCATTGTCTCTAGAACCATAATTGCAACATGGCTTAGGATCAAACACACACGATGTGCCTGTAAGAAAGCACATTGCACAGAACCTGGGTTCTCAAATGCAGGTTCTCCGTCTTTCACTAACATTCTATACCTCAACCAGTTCAAACAACTGAAGCCCCTTGAGTAAACTCAGAATCTGCCAAAAGTGTTTATTGTAAGTCATCCTCCTAACCTTCCCCAAGGGACCTGTAGACATTTGCCATGGTCAATGTGCACTGAGGAGGAGGAAATACTCAAGCTTTGGAAAGATTATTGGACATTTCATCTCAGTGGACACTATTTCCTAGGGACTTAAACTGCCTCTATGATCTACCAGTCAAAAAGGGAATTCCCAGAACTCGTGATGAAGATTTAGCTCAAATTCAGCACAGGTGGAGCCAGATGATCTTTCAGTCTCTCTCTTCCAAGTCTTTAAAGGTAGCATCAATCTGTGTTTTCCCCAGAGATGGGGTATTCCATTTGTTTTTATTATTTTGATAGGGACAAAAATTTCCAGATCTCTATACTTGTCCTATCCATTATAATAGTTCTAATTTTTTTTCCTTGCTTCAAACTGGGGAAACAACATCAAATCATGGAAAGAAACATCTTTATATACTTGCCTCTTTAGTCTGTAACAAGATAGGTAGGTCAGAGAAAAAATTAGCGAACTACTTTGAGAAGGCAGTGACACCAATTGCAGCTGGTGTTTCAAGTGTGATCTCTTTGCTAGAGCAAATTAACATATCCAGTCTCATTAAATGTGCAGATTTTGGCCTGGCAAGTACCCCCTTACCAGGTCTGTAATTATTAGATCATGCTGGCAGCAGTAAAACTTTATTCTACTATTTCAGGAATGTATACCTTTTCTGATAGTCTTTCATACTCTAATGTTCAATGTTCAGGGCACCTGATCATGCACCATCCCACAGGATATTATTCTGGTTCAATACATTCATGACATCATCCTGGTCAGACCTGGTAAGCAGGAAACAGCAAATATCCTAAATGTGTTGATAAGATATATCTATGCCTAAGGGAAGAAATAAATTCTGTAAAAACTCAGAGACCTACCATCTTCATGAGGTTCTAGGAATCCAGTAGAATTGAGGAAGTCCCAGATATTTCTTCCAAAGAGAAAAACAAGTTGCTTTGACTTGCATCTATGACACAGAAAGAGATGATTAAAGAGCTGCTCCAGATTTTGCAGCCAGTGTGGACTTCATAAAATATGTTGCTCTGAATCATATAACAGGATGTTTTGACATTACGCATGATAATTGCCCTCATAGACGTCCAAGTCTTCTGGAAGCTGTGCTTATATTGCATTGCCTGGCAAAAGGGATTATGCAAATGTGATTAAGTTAAGGACCTTGAGTTGGGCAGATTATCCTGGATTATCTAGGGGGGGTCCAAACTAATCAAACAGGTCCTTAAAAACAGAGACTATTTCCTTCTGTTGTGAAAGGAGGAGATGTAACCATGGAATAGTCAGAGATGTAGCAAGGCTTGATTTGAAGATAGAAGTTCAGGGAAGGTCATAAAGCAGAGAATGTGGGCAGCCTCTAATCACTGGAAAAGCAAGGAACTGATTCTCAGCTAGAGCCTCCAGATAGTAATGCAGCTCTGCCAACCCTTGGTTTTAGCACAGTGAGATCCATCTTGAATTTCCGACTTACAGAACAATAAGATGAAATTCATTTTTTTGTTGTTTTAGTCAACTAACTTTGTAGAAAAGTACTTTACAACAATAGAAAACTAATACAGGACCACAACAAGAATAGATTCTAAAGCTGGAGCAGGTATAGTGCAGCTGCTTTCCCTCTTGGGCCTTAAAACCCAGCAGATTCAAAAGTGCTCCAAACATCTGCAAATAGGAATGCTACGGACTTTCTGGGAATCCTGATAGGAGAATCATGATGCAGGCTCCTACAGCTTTTGATTGCAGCTATGCCTTCTTATACATATCACTTATTTACAGTTTGAAAATCAGCTTCTGGTCATGTTCCTAGGATCTGGTAAAGCCTGGCTTCTTGGCATTCCTATCCTGGAATGCCAAGTGCATGTGTAACTAATCTGCCCATCTATGGAGTAATTGTTATCTGATCCACGAAATTATAAATTTGCATATGCATGGCAACTCTGCATTCTCAAGCAGAGTTAGATAGGTTTTAGCAGTGTCTGAGAGCACAAGAAAATTTCATATATATTTGGTGCAGAGTCTTGTGGCACCTGTTTCTCCCACATCATCCCATCACTCTCAGATAGAACCTTTTTGTAAGTCTCCATGACCACTGACTAAGAAAAAGAAAACAGGGGGAGGATCCAAGATGGCAAAATAGGAACAACTCTGGAGTGCAGTTCCCAGCAAGAACAATGCAGAGGGTGAGTGCCCACCGCATTTCCAAATGAATTTTCACTGCCCATAGACCAGGAGATTCCTGGGCCTAAAAGCGCCATGAGTTTTCAGTGTGGTGGTTTCAGCCGGTGCCAGGTTGGCATACAGAAACTCACACGAATCTGGGTGGCTGTTTTGACTGGTGTTCTGAAGGCCTGGGAGGCAGAGCTGCCCTTTCAACCAAAAGGGAGGGGGCTGAGACAGGGAGCCAGGCGATCTGGCTTGGCGGGTGCCACTCCCACAAAACAATTATGCAAATATGATTGTTTTTTTGCTCCAGCTGGGGATCAAAGATGGATGGAGAATGAATCTGATGAATTGACAGAAACAGGCTTCAGAAGGTGGGTAATAACAAACTTCTTAGAGCTAAAAGAACATGTGCTAACCCAATGTAATGAAACTAAGAACCTAGAGAAAAGGTTAGATGAGATGCTAACTAGAATAAACAGCTTAGAGAAGAATATAAATGACTTGATGGAGCTGAAAAATACAGCATGAGAACTTCACAAAGCATACACAAGTTTCAATAGCTGAATCAACTAAGCAGAAGAAAGGATATCAGATATTGAAGATCAACTCAATGAAATAAAACAAGAAGGCAAGAATAGAGAAAAAAGAGTAAAAAGAAATGAACAAAGCTTCCAAGAAATATGGGATTATGTGTAAAGATCTAATCTATGTTTGATAGGTGTACCTGAATGTGACAGAGAGAATGAATCCAAGCTGGAAAACACTCTTCAGGATATTATCCAGGAGAACTTCTCCAACCTAGCAAGCCAGGCCACCATTCAAGCCCAGGAAATACAGAGAACACCACAAAGATGTTCCCCAAGAAGAATAACCCCAAGGCACATAATTGTCAGATTCATCAGGGTCGAAATGAAGGAAAAAATGCTAAGGGCAGCCAGAGAGAAAGTTTGGGTTACCCACAAAGGGAAGCCCATCAGACTCACAGTGGATCTCTCGGCAGAAACCCTACAAGCCAGAAGAGAGTGGGGCCAATATTCAACATCCTTAAAGAAAAGGACTTTCAACCTAGAATTTCATATCCAGCCAAACTAAGCTTCATAAGCAAAAGAGAAAAAAAATCCTTTATGGACAAGCAATTGCTAAGAGATTTTGTCACGACCAGGCCTGCCTTATAAGAGCTTCTGAAAGCAGCACTAAACAAGGAATGGAACAACCAGTACCAGCCACTCCAAAAATGTACCAAATGAAAAAAAAATATGTCAACTAATGGGCAAAACATCCAGCTAGCATTAAAATGACAGGATCAAATTCACACATAATAATATTAACCTTAAATGTAAATGGGCTAAATGTCCAATCAAAAGACACAGACTGGCTAATTGGATAAAAAGTCAAGACCCATCTGTGTGCTGTATTCAGGAAACCCATCTCATGTGCAAGGACACACATAGGTTCAAAATAAAGGGATGGAGGAAGATTTACCAAGCAAATGGAGAGCAAAAAATCTATCAACCATTAAATGATTAATAAGATAAATTTATTAAATGAGAAACTTAATACATTTTCACATAGCTAAATGATCATGAAATAATGGGATGATTATCTGTTCTTCCTTATCCCCATTTTAAAGAAGAGTGATATTAGACATAGCAATGGTAAGTTAAATGCCACCTTAGGAAGAAATGGAATTTTAATCCAAGTTCATGCTGTTTTCACTGCAGCAGACTTCTTCCCAGATGTTTATTGAGGCCTTGCTATATGGCAAAGACTTCATATATTACACTACACTTATTCTTCACAATGACCTGTAAAGTCAGCAGTCAAGATATTTAAAAATCTGGCATCTAGTCAAGACATAGTCTGACTCACTGTGGCATGCTTTCAAACCTGTTTCCCTATCTGTAAAATGAGACATTTGGACTTAATTATTTGGGTAGCCACTTTTGATACTAATCTTAGGGGATCATATTATGTTTTCTGTCATTCTTCCTCACTCTGTAATGACGACTTTACTAAATTTCAAAAAATCAAACGGACTCTATTTCTAGCACTGATATATTAGAGTTAATGTTTAATGTATGTATCTGTTATATTCTAGAGGGCAAACCAAATAATAGTTTTATGTTCCCAATGCCTGTGTATAATTAAAGGCTTAATGAATACTTGTTGAATAACAAATAATTAAATATAACTACCTAATGATGGTCTGTACATGAGGGAATAATTTAATATTTATTAACAGGATAATGTTCAGTCCAATTTGAGGGGAAAGCTCCTTTTCTGGATAGATTTTATTTTAACAAGTGTAGACAGACACAAAAACATCTCTGTACAAAGTTGAAAGTGAGTTCATTTGTGAATGGTGAGTTTGTTCTTTGTTTTTTGTTGTTGGCTGGTGTTTTTGTTTATTTTTTCTTTGTTGATATTGAAATATAAATGTGAAATGAGATCTTGTGTTCACATTGGCCATTCATTGGCTTAATTTTTATGTTGTCCCATAATGCATTTACATATGTGTTTTAAGTACTTTTCTACATACAAGATATAAAGTAGCCTAATTATGTTTTGAAAAATAGAAGATAAAATAATTTGACTTCTGTGAATATACAGTGGGACTTTCTGTCCATAATGAACTCTTTGGAAAACAAATACTTAAATTTATTATCTTTGCTATAGTTTTCTGTACAATTCATGCATATCTTCTATGTGAAGAAAATACATAAATCTTCATTGATGGAATTTAGATGAAGAGATTAGGTAAAGTTTTGATTGTACTTTTTCTTTGTTTTCTCTATTTTGTTGTCTAAACACCTACTGAACACAGGTTGTGTGGACGACAGTGTGCCATGCTGTGGGGCATCATGCAGATGCCAGCATCTGCTTGACTGCATTTCTGGAGAAGAGTTGATTGATTTTTACACATATGTTCATGAGAGCTTAGAGTGAATTAGCATATTCTTTTTACTAAAAATAAATAAATAAACAGTAAAATGGTCCCAAAATTCAGTGTTCGTCTCATTAGCTGTTGGATTTTTAAGCTGTTTTGTAACAGAATGTTTTCGATGTAAATGTTATTGGCAATTAGGTTCGCTTATTTGCCTTTCTGATTTCCTTGAGTCAAAAGCATTATCTTATAGATAACATTATTTCGTGGTGCTAAGTGGAAATGAGAATCAGAGGAAACAATTTTACCAGCCAGTGTGATTAGTGGAGATACATAATTGCCTGTCTATTTACTTTGAAGTTGCCGTTTAATGAAGTGGTTCTAACTAAAACTCTAATGGAGAAAAATTCTTAATTCCTTTTTAATATTTCCCTATGTCTGGGAATGTAATTTAAAATAAATGTGAATGTTGATTGCTAAATTATATTCTTCCCCATCAGCACATCAAGTTGCTTCTCTGTTTATAGACAACAAAACAGGTCATTTAAGATGTACAAAGTAAGCAGCCAATCATTAGAAAATAATCATAAGCATAACCAAAATGTCAATTCTTACATACTAAGCCCAATTTAAATGTTTATTTTTTTATCCAATGTTGTTAATGTATTTATTCCCCAAAAGCTATAAATTCTTATACATTTTCTGCATCTTGTTATGTATTAAAATTCTTTATTATGAAATCAAATGGAATTCTGTGCATAGAAATTATACAATTGATATGTTTACATTTCTATTCTGCATCATGCTAAATTTTAAATGTCAATCTCAAATGTCTCTTATCTTATGATTCCATTTATAAAACATGCTCAAAATGACAAAATTATAGAAATGAACAGGCTAGTGGCTGCCAGGTGTTCGGAATGGTGAGGAAGGAGGACATGTGTGACTATAAAGGGTTAATCATGAAGAAAGACCTCTTTTTGTGGTGATTGACTGGATCTGTGTCTTGATTACAGTTGTGGTTATGTGAATCTACACGTATGATAAAACAGCATAGCAACTACACACATATATTGTACAATGTCAGTTTCCTGGCTTATATCTACTCTACTTACCGAAGTTGTAACCATGGGGGAAAATTGGTAAAAGGCAACACAAGACCTCTCTGTACTACTTTTGTAACTTCTCATAAATCTATAATTATTATTTCAAAATTATAGTATTTAAAATAAAGTTTTAAAACTACATCAAATGATGTAGTATAGTGTAGCAGTTCAGTTCATGAGCTCCAGAAACAGATTGTCTGGACTGGAAACCTAGTTTTGTTTTGTTTGTTTGTTTTTTGAGGAGGAGTTTTGCTCTTGTTACCCAGGCTGGAGTGCAATAGCACGATCTCTGCTCACCGCAACCTCTGCCTCCTGGGTTCAGGCAATTCTCCTGCCTCAGCCTCCTGAGTAGCTGGGATTACAGGCACACTCCACCAAGCCCAGCTATTTTTTTGTATTTTTAGTAGAGACGGGGTTTCACCATGTTGACCAGGATGGTCTCGATCTCTTGACCTCGTGATCCACCCGCCTCGGCCTCCCAAAGTGCTGGAATTGCAGGTGTGAGCCACCACGCCCGGCTTGGAAACCTAGTTTTATCTTTTACCAGTTGGTTTTATTTCTTACCAGTTGTATGACCTTGGATAAATCCAGGAAATTGAACTGCAGTTATCCTTATCTGCAAAATGTAGATAATAATGCTTCTTATGCCTTATGTAAATTATTTAATACATTTTCTGACATATAAGAAGTTCCACTGAAGTGTTTGCCATCAACATCGCCATCATCATGATTATCATTATCAAGATTATGAATCCCACGATTTATAGAATCATTGATTTAGCATTTGCTTTAGAGTATCAGTTTTTCAGGGATGGTTACTGTTTAGGACTCTTGTCCCATCCTACATTATTACTATTATTATTATTATCATTATTAGGACAGGGTCTCACTCTGCCACCCAGGCTAGAGTGCAGTGGCTCAATCTTGGTCCACTGCAACTTCTGCCTCTGGGACTTAACTGATTTTCTCACCTCAGCCTCCTAAGTACCTGGGACTACAGGTGTTCACCACCATGCTTGAATAATTTTTATTTTTTATTTTTGTAGAGACAGGGTATTGCCATATTGCCCAGGTTGGACTCAAATGCCTGAGCTCAAGCGATCAGCCTGCCTCAGCTTTCCAAACTGCTGGGATTATAGGAGTGAGCCACTGCCTCCAGCTCCATCCTACATATTATTTGTATCCACTTTTATTCTTAAGTGTGTCCTATTGGGATTATAAGACATATGATCACCTTCTTTAAAAGTTTATTACACAGGAGAATTGCTTGAACCTGGGAGGCAGAATTTGCAGTGAGCCGAGATCGCACCACTGCACTCCAGCCTGGGCAATAGAGCAAGATTCTGTCTCAAAAAAAAAAAAAATTATTACACCAAATTTAAACCTAGTACATGTTGATCCTCTCCTGTACCCCTCTCCATGTTGTATAAAAAAAATCTGTCTAAAAGGAATCAACAATGAAAAACTAATTTCATGTGGAGCCTATTCTTTTTAAGGCATCAGTAATTGTGGGAAAAATCTTTATGTGATTGAGCTGAAGACTGACTTCCTAAGATGATAGAAAAACTCCTATGATCTTAATCTGTCTTCTAGTGCTATACAAATAAGGCTAATTTCCTGTTCTATGTTATGCCTTTAAGACCTCCGAAGCTAACTATACCTAGTATGCTCTCAGTCCTGACTCCTCCCTGCCTACCCACCTCAGTGTTAATTTTTGCTTAGGCTTAATATTTTCCATTATGTCTTCTTCTTCTAGTAAGAAAATATATTGTTCACATTGCTTTTCCCAGAAATCATTACAATTTGCCCAATATTTCTTTAAAACTGTGGTTTCTGGAGACAATAGCACTTAGACATGATCTAGGTGCTGCTTAGAGCGAAACGATTGAGTCTTCTTTCAAACTTTGAATGTATTTATTAATCCGGTTTAATATCATGTTCGCTTCCTCAGCAAGCATAGCATATTATGTAGATGTCTGTGTAATTAATATTTGAAACTGAATGCTATTACTTTCTTGACAAATCCCATATTTCATGTTAGAATAATTTTCTTCATGTCAAGACTTTGATTGTAACTAGTCAGGTTATATATTTCATAAGTACATAGATTAATACAAAATAAAGTATATATTAAGTATGCTAATGAAACAGTAAATATTTACTTGGAGTAAATTATATTCATTATATGTCAACTATATAAAGCATTTCATTAAAATAATAAGTAATACATTAATAATAAAATTATATGTATCATATATTATTGTATGTGTGTATGTATAATAATCTACCTGAGAAAATAACCTCAAGTTACATAATATTTTATCATGTTTCAAATGTAAGTGATAGAGAGTATAATACATACAATTTCAGTTTGGAGAGAATAAAAATGTTTTCAAATAAAATGACTCTAAGCTATCACTCTGATCATAATAGCAGGTGTATTTGGAGAACACAATGCTAATGAATGTCATATTTCTCTTAGGTAAATTTATATTAAAGACTTTTTTGTGGAAGCTTGTTTGTCTATTCCAATGCAAACAGGTTCTATTACTTATAATTTTTACAATCTCCTTCTAGTCATAAACCATCCCAATATACTCCCCATGGTTAGCTATATTTTATTCATGCCACCTTATAACAGCCTGTGTAGAGATATCTTTGTCATTGCTTCACATTACGATATAGCCGAGTGCTACATGAGAGTGTCTGGGAATTGGTAGTTAAATCACCCCTGAGAAGATTTACCACATAGCAACTCATTGTCTACATTGCCTGCAATGAAATCCTAGCAAAAGAGAAAAAAAAGAATAACATGCTTCTTTGGCTTAGAATAAATTGGCACAGTATATATTATATAAAATGATTAATGAAACAAAAAATAGTATATGTGTGCTTATGTATAGAGAATAATGTATTCTAATTCAACAGCTCTTAAAATATTTTAACAACACGTTTACATGTGATTTTGATGTAATGTTTTGAATTTAGAGTCAAGCAGAGTGGTAGTAAGAAATTTTCTCAGTGTTGAGAACGATGACTAAACCATGTAAAAGGCATGACAGTTATGCAGCAGAGATCTTGGGCCAAAGTTCTTGCAAATGAAGTACCCAGACTTTACTGAATCTAAGTCACAGACTTGGATCTCATCCTTGCTCTGTCACAACTAATCAAACAACCTGAGAAAGTCTTTACATTGACTGAGCTTCAATGTGTTCAAATGAAAATTGGAGATACTGAGATAATAGGTGTGAAAAATTCTTTGATAATTGTGAAAAATGCAAGATTCCTGAACTATGAACAGTTGATTCAAATGAAACATGGAGCTTTGGACAAAGTACTGGCAGATCAGTTGCCCATAAATCAGAAGATGGAGGCTCTACTGTTACTGATTCCTGTGTTTCTGGAAAAGTACCTTAACGTTTCTGAGAGGTGGGTCTCCCCTCACAATACTCAAGTTTGATCAGGACATCAATAAGGCTAGTTTCAAACCCAAAGTTTAACAAATCAAAAACATATAATTGGGATAAATATGCATAAAGTGAAGCGTGAAGTTTTGGCAAGTAATACTATTATAGAAAACGAAGAGAGAAAGTTTATAAGGAAAACATTGAGGGGAGAAGGGAAATCCAAAAAGGAGATAGAAGCTTAGACTAGTGAGAAAAGAAGCAAAACATGCATTGCCCAAAAGGGGAAAAAGACAGGATTTAGTATTTATTGTACGCTCTGTGCCTATCTGCCATGTGATAGATCCTTTACATGCCATATCTAATTTCACTCTCATAACAAACCATGAAGTGCATCTTTACTACTGTCATTCTACACAGGAGATGATTTAGGTCCAAAAAGCCTGAGCCAGAAAGGGTGGGGCTGCAGCTCATATCCAGGTAAGTTTTCTATCTTCCGCTTCCTCCCACTTGCCAGGAAATATGTGGAAACCAAACTACAGTTATTAAAGGGAAAATGGTTGATATTGAAACATACATTGAAAGCTTTATAATAAAAAGGTAGAAAACCAATCGAGTGAGAGGAGTAACAGAAGCAGAAATGGGAAAAAAGGAAGTAAGTCTGAGTTTAGCAAACACATCTGGCAAAGATTAGTTTGGTTAATAGGTTGGGGTTAAGTAGAAATAAACGGCCCATACTGACAAGGAGAACCCATCTGTGATCAGAGAATATGAGATTCCAGTGAATCTATTTGAAGGCTATATTAATATGCTGTGGGAATACTTCTTATCTAAAGGAGAAAACAAAGGGTGACAGCAATCCAGCCTTGATATTTTCAAGATATTCCCAGAAAAATCAAAGGGGATGTAAGAGCAGACAACGTTGGAATAGTGAGCGGGCCGTGGATTCCTGGTTGGGCAGGAACCAAGTAAAAGTATAAAGAACTGACAGGTTACAGAAACATGAAAGGAATAATCGTTATCAAAAAGACATTTCTGACAAAAGATTTTACCTTTTTTGCTTTAGCTCTACAATCATAAGCACTGATTGTTTAAACAAATGATTTAACAACCCTTCACCAACAGCAGCAACTTTTCCTCCACAGATTAGAATTCAGAATATAAAAGATGAATAACATATTACATTGAATGACCAGTCAGCAAATTGACATTTTGCAGCCCCAACCAGCAACAAAAAGAAATGCGGACACTAAGAATGGATGAAATGTGAGCTCTATTTTTGTCCTTATTAACCATTCAGTAAAGCAAACTCTAATTTTTTAAAAACAAAAACCTCCTTTTTATTTTTCTATACTCTTACAAATCATGAATTTGTCTTTTATTTTAAGAATTTACTGTATGCTTTTCTACAAGATTTTTAACGAAAGTATAAAAGATAACTTTATAATGGATTTTTATAGTTTAACAGTATTCTGCTTTTCTTTGGTTAAAAAGACGTTAGTATATAATTACATGCCATAGCTACTGGAACTAGGCTTTCTGTCATTCACTTCTGGAAAAAAAACATAATGCTAACCTCCCTTTCTGCTACTCATTCTCCCAATCTCTCTTCCCCATTCCCCATGTGATAAACACATACTTTTCTTTCCAAAGCCAACTTAAAGGACCCCACTCTTTGGAGCCTTCTCTAACACCCAGCAACAATCACCTTACAAAAATACTAACCACTCTTTATTAAGCCAAGGTGACAGCCACTTTGGTGTTGGTTGTTAAAGGAACAGAATGGGGCTGGTGAGCTACCATCCAACCCTGGCTCTGATATGAACTGTGCCATCTTGAGAAAGTCGTTACCCTCTCTGAGCCTTAGTTTGCTCATGATAGATACCAATATTATAGCTATTGCTTTGTATATAATTCTACATAGCATCTGATTAATAATCATATATATGTATGTATATATAATATATTAGACAAATACTAAACACATACCTGTATATATCAAACTCAATTATTTATTGTCCTTACTCCCAAAATCTAATGCTAATTTCCCATAATAAAGAATGTAGCTAATAAATAATTTTCTGAATTAGTTAAGAAGAATACAAACAACAGTAATAGCAGTCTATCATTTACTAAGACCACTGGCCCATGGCATATATTAGCAATTGCACCATCTTATTTAACCTCAATAGCCATCAAATAATTTATGGGGTGTCTTCATTTTATCATTGATATTGCTGAATATTAGAGTGATATAGCTTGCATTGCATCATGTGATAAATATGAGCTCAGGGTAGTCTGATGCCAAAACTGAATAAATAAATAAATGAATAAAACGAATGAGTTATTCAATCAAGTTAAGCCTACACATGACAGGGGAAGGTATATCCACAGCCTACAGTGGGTCCTGCTCTCTGGCTTTTAGGTTTGTGCTTTTCACGTGTGGAATCTTTTTTACTCACATTCTAGACATCTTGGACGGGGGAAGATGGAAAGAATGACTTGCATCACACGTCACATGGAAGTAAAAGGAAAAAGTTTGTTCACAGAAGCTTATTCATGAATCTAAACAAAAACCAAATTATGTTGTATCCTCTTTTTTAAAAAAAATGCCTCATCAGCTTTAATCAAGTAAACAATTTATTTGTATGTATCTTTTAAAATAACTTAGAAGCTACTTACTTGTGATTGCTACTTTTTAAGTTCCTTCTCTACAGTGCCTTAAAAATACCTAATGGATTTGTAGACTTACATAATTACACTCTCAAGAACTGAAAAATTTAAACATCTTTTATTACTTTAAATATTAGGCAAAATCCTTTCCCAGCTATAATGTATTTCCATTTTGGTGCAAAGTTAGACTTGTTTCCAGAGTTGCTAGGCCAATATTGATGATTTTGAGGCTCAGCATGGTTTTCTTTCTTTTTTTTTTTTTCTTTGAGACAGGGTCTTACTCTGTCACCCAGGCTGGTGTGCAGTGGTATAATTATAGCCTCATAATTCTGAGCTCAGGTGATCCTCCTCCCTCGGCCTCATGAGTAGCTGGGACAACAAACATGCACCATCACACCTGGCTAATTTTTTTAAATTTTTGTAGAAACAGAGTCTCACCTTGTTGCCAGGCTCGTCTTGAACTCCTGGCTCCAAGCAATCCTCTAGCCTTGGCCTTCCAAAGCGCTGGAATTACAAATGTAAGCCACCACATCCACCCCTCCACATGTTATTTAAAAAGAAATAAGTCTTACATGCTGAGGTCTCATGTTCGGCGTGCTTTGAAGCAAGGTGCTCTTTTACAAGAATGCCTCTATTTTTCCTTTCAGGAACATATTCGAATACCCCTCTCAGCACCCGCAGGAGATTGGCTGCACCTAGCAACAAAATAATCTGTTCAGTGCAGATTACAGAGAGGATGGATCATTCAATAGGTCCATCCATTACATGTGAAAGATGTTTCTTCAGGCAAGCCTACCAAACCCTGTGTTTTAACTATTGTACTAACTCTGTTAATTTATATGCCTGTTAGAGTTTCAGACTCCTTATCACATGGGCCTTTGGAATTTTCACCCTTCTGCCTGGAATAGTCTTTCTTTAAATCTCATGAGTCTAATTCCTCATTCAGGAAATTTACCTGCCCATGCCAGTTGCACCCCAGTTTCCCTGTACTTCATCATCCTCTTATTGTGTTCTTCATAGTGCTTAAGACAACTTGAAATAACTTCATATTTATTTATTTGTTTCTTTACTTTTTAATACATTTCTTTAATATAATTTAAGCCTCTTGTTCACCAAGGTAACATGTAAGCCATAAATCAGCCAATAAATTTAAGAGAACAGAGACATTTTAAAGTGACTAGCTGTGTTTTTCTAACTTATCATAGGAACTTGTTGAAAACTCTACTATATAATGTACTATTTGGAGATATATGTCTCTCTCCAATTATATATATACACACACACACACACAAACACATGCACACACACACACATACATAAACACATATGAACTTACTCTATCCAAGAATGTGTATATGAAGTTAAAACTTACTAAAGTACCATTTCCTCCATCTCTTAATATTCTATATTTCTTTTGATAGCACTGAAGTAAGGAGCTCTTCCCTAAATAAAATAAGTTTCTGTACTTGACAATTAACAGGAAAGTGATAATAAATAATACCAATATTCCTCGTGCTTTAACTATTTTATGTTCTATGTGTACGTTCTATGGAAATTCCATAGTGATAGGTTAAAATGTAGAATTAATTTTAAATCACTTACTTTATGGTACAGAATATTCCCTTCCTAATTCTGTGTCAAGAGGTGATTTCACGTAGCGTGAGTGCTTTCGGATTCAAGAGGTTAAGAGTGACCTCTGGTGGCAATGGTATTTCTCATTCACCTTCACTCTAAATGGAAGAAAACTGGCTTCCGAGATTGCTTTCCACATTCTAAGACTGGCAGAGTTTATAGTTCAAGAGAATTGGTCCTGATCAGTCATGTGCAAGTTAAGTTTTAACCTGTTTACTGGGAGTGGGGGGTGAAGAGTCAGAGGACAGAAGAAACCATCGTCTCTAGTATTCACTTATTTCTTGGGTGTAAAATGTCCTTGGAGTCAATGCAAACCATGGCCTTTCAGGCTATCAATGAGACCTTCCTGAACTCAGGGTTGGAAAAAACTGATTACCATCAGCTCTAGCCAGTGGGTGCGATCTGGTTCCAGCACAGCATTGGTTGAAACCCTTCTTTGGGGCCCTTCGCAACTCTCTCCTCAATATGTATTCAAAGCAGTCAAACAAACAAATGAGCAGGAGCACTGACAGCAGTGAGTCTTCTGTTATTGTGGAGAGACCGATGCCTCTAGCACATAGGGTGGCTGGATAAATACAGGGTGCCCAGGTAAATTTGAACAGCAAATAAAATGGCAGTTTTTTTGTTATAAGTATATCACAACTATTGCGTGGGACATCCTAAAGTATTATTTATCATATTAAAATATTTATTACATTAAAATATATGTGCTCAGTTAAATGTGAATCAATA
The DNA here is from genome assembly GCF_049354715.1 of Callithrix jacchus. NCBI lineage: Eukaryota > Metazoa > Chordata > Mammalia > Primates > Cebidae > Callithrix > Callithrix jacchus. Next base: position 8,120,237 of record NC_133522.1, on the reverse strand, counting down.
AAACATTATTTATTGATTGGCAAGTGGTTGCGAAGGGCCCCAAAGAAGGGTTTCAACCAATGCTGAGCTGAATCAATATTATTTATAAATGCACATTTAACTGAGCACATATATTTTTATATAATAAATATTTTAATATAATAAAGGATATTTTAATATAAAGATGTCTCATGCAATCTGGAAATCTTCGAAGGATCACAGAATGAAAAGTTGAAGAGAAATGAAATACTGGCCAGGTTTGGCAGCCTGCAAATGTGCCCAACTAGTGCTCCATAACTGGTGGCGATCTCAACCAGTGACTCTAAACGATTTGCACATAAGAGAGGACAGATTCCCTGAACCTTTGGGGCACTGGCATGACTAGAGTGTTCAGAGCCCTGGGCCATCATCACCGGCCTCTAGAGGCCTAGCCCATATCTCCCAGGGTAATGTCACATTATCCCATCTATGTTAGTCACTGATTGAGCAAGGTTGGAAGGTTTTCTTTGACAGAGCTTGTTCCTTCTCTCCTACCTCCGCTAAGGTCTACCCCAGTCGCCAGACATTTGTACGGTTCCAGCCAGAATGTTCATAGCGTTCTCAAGTCTGGCAACATGATGGGGCTCAGCTGTAAATCCACAGATGACCATAATGCTCTACAGCACCCTGGTCCATCCTGGTGGCAGCCCCTACTGACCATTAAAGTTTCTTCCCTTCTTAAGGAAAAAAGAGCACATCTTTGATATGCTTGAGGTTCATAAAAAGGAATTTTCAAGAATTGAAGCAATGTTGATGAAAGCCAGCCTTGAGAACACTTTAGCAGAAATACAAAGACCTGGAAATATCCAATCCTTTACTTTGGCTTTTATAGAGTTACCTAGAAAAAGACTGAAAGAAAAGAAATCACACTGTTTAGAACAAGCTGGGCTGATAAATGTAACAAGAAAGACTCAGTGTTTTAATGGCAAATGGTGCATCAAAACATTTAAAATTTCAAGTAGCCGCAATTAAAACACTCTTCATTATACATCGGCAAAATGAAGCACAATTTCAGACACTAAAAATGTCATGATGAAAATTCTAATCATGAGGAAAGTATAAAGATTTTTGCTTATAAGCAGAAGATGGAAAAGAAAAGTAAGTGAACACTAAATGAAATGCGATTCTACAAAACTAAAGCAGTGTGGAAGAAGTCCCAGAGGTAAAAGTCAGATCAAATTTCTAGGTGAACCTTTGCTGAAGCTCAATGGTCTGACGTCTGTTACTGGAGAAGATGACATGGACGGTGGGAACTTGGAATTTCCTAAAACAAATGTTTCAGGAGATGGAGATTTCTTAGAAGTTTTAAAGAAAGGGACCAGGCACAGTGGCTCACGCCTCTAATCCCAGCACCATGGGAGGCCGAGGCGGGTGGATCACAAGGTCAAGAGATGGAGACCGTCCTGATCAACATGGTGAAACCCCATCTCTACTAAAAATACAAAAAAAAAAAAAAATAGTTGGGCATGGTGGTGCATGCCCATAATCCCAGCTACTCAGGAGGCTGAGGCAGGAGAATTGCGTGAACCCAGGAGGCAGAGGTTGCAGTGAGCCGAGATTGCGCCATTGCACTCCAGCCTGGGTAACAGCAGTGAAACTCCATCTCAAAAAAAATAAATAAATAAAAGAGATCAAGACCATCTTGGCCAACATAGTGAAAGCCCATCTCTACCAAAAATACAAAACTTAGCTGGGTGTGGTGGTGCGCACCTGCAATCTCAGCTACTTGGGAGGATGAGGTAGGAGAATTGCTTGACTCTGGAAGGTGGAGGTTGCAGTGAGCTGAAATCGTGCCACTGCATCCAGCCTGGCAACAGATTGAGACTCCATCAAAACAACAAAGTTTTGAAGAAATCGATTGATGTGGCCTAGTAAAGCTCGTTGTGGAAGGCTAAATAAAGTCCCACACCCTCCCTGGCAAAGGTGTTCATGTCCTAATACCCAGAATTCAAATGTAAATGTATTCTATTCACTTACATGTCAAAAGAGACTTCACAGATACAATTAATTTAAAGATCTTGAGATGGGGCGAGTATCCTGGGTTACCTGGGTGAACTCCAAAGTAATCACACAGGTTCTTGTAAAAGGGAGGCAGAAAGATCCAAGTTTGGGAAGGAAATGATGCAGTGAATGCAGAGGCTGAAGAGATGTGGCCATGAGTCAAGCAATGCAGGCAGCCTCCAGAAGCTGGATGGATTCTCCGGTAGTGCTGCTCGAAAAATGCAGCCCTGTTGATAGACTACTTTGAACTCAGTGAAACTGATTTCAGACTTCTGATGTCCAGAATGCAAGATAACAAATTTGTGTTGTTTTAAGCCCCTGTTTGTGGTAATTTGTCACAGCAGGCACAGAAAAGTAATACACTCCTTATAAAAGAGAATAAATAAATGAAATGTACATTAAAATAACTGAAGAAGATAAAATAATCAATGTATCTAACGACTCTAGTAAGATTATTAAAGTGAGCAAGATTTGCTGCAACCGGGAAACCATGGTCAGAAAGTGAAAAGAAATCGTTCCAGAAGATCTTTCATGTCCTTTTTCGACTACGTCGAGAAAAACAATGGGTTTTCAAGAAATATACAATTTAGAGTAAATTTACCACAAAATAAAATAAAGAAGAATCTTACCAGAGCGACTGAAAAAAAAATCAGCCATTCATGTTAAGAGCTAGGCACCCCAAAGTCTTTCAGAAAAAGTGGAAACAATCACTAGCGAGTATCAAGTATCAACACCAGCGTGTTTCCCATAAGAGAAAAGCTTATGATAGCAGGGTGGGAATACTGATGACGGAGAGCATCTGAGTTCTGAAAGGAAAAATGGGAACTTAATATGGAAAGTTTCTGAGTTAGAACTGAATATGAACATTTTAAGAAGTATCTTTATGTCCCTGGTGCTGTAAATTGGACATTTGGCAGAGGCCTGAGCAGCCCACCAGGGAATGCTCTCTAGATCCCAAGGAAGAAGTACACAAAGCTGTGACAGTGTAGAAAACGAGGGTCTAATGGCTGCTAAACAGCCGATGCCACCCCCACAGGTTAGAACGCTAGGAGGAGATGCAGCAGGTGCTCCGCAAGGGAAAGACAGAACACATCATGATGCTCATTTTACTGGCATTTTCCGGGGACCTTCTCTTGATTTAACTCCCCCAAACTAACTGGAGAGACTAGACTTCAACTAGTCTACTCAATGAGTCTACAGCAAGTGGTTTTTTGTTTGTTTTAATATTCTAAAACAATTTTAATGTTTTTTTTCTTATTTTGGCAATATTAATGGCCACTGTTTAAGGGATTACATGATAGTTCCAATGGAAATTTTAAAGGCTTTAATTCTTAGCATAATAATTTATTAATGTATACAAATTTTATATTTACATAATAAATGTATATGTATATCTATAATGTGTATTTATATGTGAATCTGAATGTAAATTGTTTCTATTTTATTTTGTCTTTATATAGTGTCAGTATACTATTTTTTGGCTGATATTTACAAAGACTTTTTTATGGCTCAGATACACAGAAATTTTTTGCCTCTCTTCTAAAAGAAGAATTTACTTTTGTTTAGTTTCACTGGTAAGTTATTATACAAGCAAATGAAAAGGTGACAAAAATTTTAATTGTTGAGAATATTTTGTATATCTCATTTACTTAAAAGTGAATTTTACAAGTAAATTATTCCCTTTTCTTCTATTTTGTACTTAGTATATAGATAGAATTTCAATTAACGGTGTTTAAAAAGTCCCATGTAACGTGAACTGTAGTAAGGATTTTATAGGAACAGTCTCATTTTTGGATATTTTCAAAATTCAAAGTCTATTTGTGTATGCCAAGGGCTGAATTTGCTCTAGTTATGAGACTAACATGTTTACATGAATAAATTTTAGTGTGAAAGGAATAAATACCTATGTCTCTTATTGAGCTTCTCATAAGACACAAATCCCCAGTATCGCCAATGAGGCCCTGTGTGAGCCTGACCCTGCTGTTCCCTCAGACCTCAGCAAGAGCTCTCTGTGTTCTGGGCACCCTGACCATGTACTAGAAGCTCAGAGGCCCCACGCTCCTCTTTTCTTTTGTTCGCTCTGTTCCTTTGACCTGAAATCCTTTTCTTCTTATACTTTGCCCATCTTCTAACTGAAATTGATTTCAGTTGAATTTCCCAATTGAAATTATTCCTCTTGTTCTTCTTTGCATCCCATGCTTTTCCGGATTTCTTGGCTAACATTCATGACAATTTGTAATTATGTAATTATGTATGCGATTATGTGTTGAATGTACATATCCATCCCACATCCCCACGTGGTCAGCGATTATAGCTTTTTTCTTCATTCACTGTGCCCAGTGTTCTTAGGGCAGGGGATGAAGGGTGCGTAGGGCATTTGGATAGGACAGTTCTACCTCGTGCATACATATTAGGTAGGTTTTGTGCAATATTCATGCATAACAAACGACCTTCAAAACTTAGGGGCTGTGACGACACAGACTTATTTTTCACTTGCAGTTCTGTTGATCAGCAGTTGTTCCTCTGGGCTTTGCTAGGTCTGACTTTCAAGTTGGCTCTCATCATTCCAGTCTGTTTTTTATTTAAGGGCCCAGGCTAAAATCTTGAACAATAGCTACAGAGGCATCTTCTTCTCATGAAGGTTCCCTAAGCACACTAGGGCAAGCTGAAGACAGCACACCTCTTAAAACCTCAACCTGAATTAACATGCTCTCATGTCTCCTCACTCTCACTAGTCAAAGCAAGTCGTGTGGAGGAGGGAGCTCAACTCCAGCCACCTGTGAATACCCCACATCAACTAGTTCTATAGGGGCTGGTAGCAAAACTCTTCTCCCCTTACCCTGCTCCTATAGAGACCCCTTCTTAGTGCCTGCTACGCAGTAATGACTAAGTATTGTGCATAAACTTACTTCGACAAATTGTCCTCCAGAACGATTTTAATAATGTACACAATGTTTGTGATTGTTATTAGCATTAATATAAGGGCATTTTATATTAACAACCTAATCAGTGCAAATACCTAATTTACTTTTTTTGCAGGCTGTGTTTTTTTTCTATTATGTCTTATTTTTAGATATGTGATAATCTTGCCATATATTATTTAACCATTTACCAGCTTGTTTTTAAATGTTTTGAATATTTTGACAAGCAGAGGTCTTTGTTGTTTTTTGGTTTTTTGTTTTTACACGCTTTTATGGCTTGTGATTTTCTTTGATGGCGTAATTAGTCAATATTTATAATGATAATTTATGGTCCATCAGATGAGCATACCATAACTTATCTCATGTTTCTTGTTGTGGATAAAGTTGTTTTTATTTTTCTTCTTTTACAAATAATAATGTGAGGAAGATCTTTGTAGGTTATGAGGATTTCATGTAAGTTTTCTGAGAGAGCCTAGATTTACTGGAGCTCAAATACAAAAACAAAATCCCACTAAAATTAACATGTACTGTCATATATAAATATATATCGTTTTATATATGTGCAGGTATATGTGTATACAAACTTTTATACATGTATGTATTATGTATACTTTATGTATATATTTATGTATATTTTTAATATATGTATGTCTGTATATATATATATACTTTTAATTAACAATCATGTTACAGAGTGCCTACTCTGACAGAAATGTACATCTCTTAGGGTCATTATCTACTGCAAGATCTCTCTAGCCTGCCACCTGGTTTTTGTACTGCCAGAGAGCTATGCGTGGATTTTACACATTTACATTGTAAAGACCCTTGTTCTTTCCACACGAGCAGTTGCCTGAAGAGTTGAGGGTATTGGAAGTAGCAACAACAGACAACTCAAAAACGAAGCAAATATCCAACGTGTTTTTAGATGAATTGACAAAAATGCTGTTATTTCCTTGAGGAGTTAATGTTGAGGTTGAAGTGACTAAAGACTTATCTCCTATGAATAGTCTGTTGGGAACAACTATAAGTGAGAATTTTTTTAAGAAGATGAGAAAACATGAATCAGTACAACCTGAAGTACAATCTGCTAAGATATCTTTCAGTTGAATCCGAGAAAGCATGTGCAACAGAAAAAGTCTGATTTGAAAAAGTTTACAAAGCCTGTAAAAATGTATCGTGTTTAATATCTTTAATCATTTTATTATTCATCAGCAGAAAATATTGTAATCTGTCCTTTGTTATTTAAACCAGTACTGTCATTGCTGAACTACATTCACTCTGGTGAACAGTTCTGACAACTGGAAAAGGGAGATGAACACCCAAGCTTGTCCTACTGCGCGGCAGTTTGATAGGTTAGGACCAGTTCTCACAACGAGAAATGGGAGATGAACACCCAAGCTTGTCCTACTGCGCGGCAGTTTGATAGGTTAGGACCAGTTCTCACAATGAGAAATGGGGGATGAACACCCAAGCTTGTCCTACTGCGCGGCAGTTTGATGGGTTAGGACCAGTTCTGACAACGAGAAATGGGAGAGGAACACCCTGAGCTTGTCCTACTGCGTGGCAGTTTGATGGGTTAGGACCAGTTCTCACAATGAGAAATGGGAGATGAACACCCTGAGCTTGTCCTACTGCGCAGCAGTTTGATGGGTTAGGACTGATTTTTTTCTTTGAAATCTTTGAGCTTAAGGGAGAGATCAAAATACTTCTCTGTATGAAAAGAATTGCCCTTGGCCTGTAGTAACAACCACTGAATGGCTTTGGAAATTCGCTTTTGCTGCAGATTTGATCACGTTGCTTAATGAATTCAACCTGTGTATATACAAGGTAAGATGGTGTTTATACATGGAAGTTATATTGCAATGTATCCTTTAGATAATGAATGTTATATAAATCACTGGTAATGTCAGTTATCTATAAATTTCTTTTGTTGGAAAAAGCAAAAACAAAAAGAACTCCATTCCCACGCTGAAGCAGCTATAATTTCCCAGATGAAGCTACAGCTTACATTTTTCTCATCTTTAGGCAAGGACAAAGGAAGTTCCCACATTTCAGAATCTGTTTAATATACCAATTGAGAAACTGACACCTAACTTTTCAATTGGAAATGATTACTCTGTAAAGCAATGACGTAATAAAAGACAAATGTCAAGAAAAGAGTATCACAGAATTCTACCTGCCTTTTAAGGGATAGATATGTACAATTGAAATTATATACGAATGGATTGATATCAGTATTTGTCAGTTCTCTTAAATGTGAAAAGCTATTTCAAAGATGAAATCTGTAAAATCTCATTTCAGATCAACACTAACAGATGAGTATTTGCAATTATTTATGATCACAATTTTGAACCCTGATTACATGAAATGTTAATAAAATAATTCTCAAATTGTACTTGATTATTAGTATCATATTTTGTGTTTCATCTATGAAAATAGCAAGAATTTCTCTTCTTATACAAGACCCTGCATATTATCCTTAATTTTGCCTTCAGCCTGAAAACCCCAAAATATGTAGTATGGGCCTGTTAAAACAATTTTGCTGATCCCTGATCTACTTAAAAATAAAATTAGTAAGTATAAATTGACACTTCAGAATTCTTTGTGAAGGCACTCTGCTTGCCTGATTGCTGTTGGTAATCAGAAAACATTTTACGAATTTTATAAAAATCTAGTATGATAATATATGATATAGATTCAGATTATATTTAAGTATTTGATATTAGATATATGGCCACTTAAAATATAACAATGAAAGCAAAAAATGTTGCTTGAAATAAAATATTAATTGATGTAAAATCTATTATCCTTTTTGACATATATTATATTTTGCCTGTACCATGTAGAACTATTCTGTAAGAGGCCAGGCACAATGGCTCACAACTATATTCCCAGCACTTTGGAAGCCCAAGCCAGGTGGATGACCTGAGGTCAAGAGTTCTAGACCAGCCTGGCCAACATGACAAAACCCCATTTCTACTAAAAATACAGAAAATTAGCTGGGTGTGGTGGTGAGCACCTGTAATTCCAGCTACTAGGAAGGCTGAGGCAGAAGAATCACTTTAACCCAGGAGGCAGAGGTTGCCATGAGCAGAGATTGCATCACTGCACTCTAGCCTGGGCAATAAGAGCAAGACACCCTCTCAAAAAAAGAAAGAAAGAAAGAAAGAAAGAAAGAAAGAAAGAAAGAAAGAAAGAAAGAAAGGAGAAAAATAAATATTCTGTAAGAGTGATTTCCATTTTTCTAGCCCATTTTCATCCGAAGTTTAATATATATTTTTACACATAAGTAGGCCCAGCCAGCCATGCATCAAATGCGGCATCGGTCTACAAGCAGTTATTGTTGTGACAAACTGCCTTCATGTTCCCTGTAAAGCTGTCTTCCAGGTACATTCTTATAACAAAGTTGCTTTGGAAAGGTAACTCCTGACTAAGATGAAATTAGAGATGTTTTCTCATGGAAAAAAATCTCTCATTTGCATTCAAATGCTATGCTAGTAGAGGACTTCATGATTTATATGATCGCTGTTTTTAGCAAACCAATCTATATGTCCTGGGGACTAATATATACATACATCTTATAATTGATATTTCTCTTGGCAATAAACCACTTCTTGCTCTCCTCAAGAGTGCAGGAATTATTTGTCTCTTTTTGATGTGGAGTTTACCATGTGACCAACTTTTCTAAACAAAGTCTGAATTTTTAATTTTGCAATGTGCATGTATTTGCTTATTGATTTACTGAATATAGACATAAAAACACCTATCACATGACATACATTATGGACTGAAGATTTCCTAAGTTTTTGATAACAGAAATACATTACTTCTCTACTTTTTCAATTCCACTCTTAAAAATTGTATAATTTTTTTATGAACAGCTATATCTACAAGCTCATCTTATTCTTAAACTTTGATAATCAACTTTAAATTTCAGATCCTTTACATAATGTCATACACAGACACGCAGAAACACTACAGACAAGTCAGAAGCTCAAGGACTCAGTTGCCTTTTTAATTCATATATCCATTAAGCATATAGTGAATAAATACCAAATGCCCAGCATTGACCTAGATGCTAAATCCAGCCAAATATTAGTCATGGTACCACCTTATTCTTATTCAATAATGTACTGATTTTTATAAGTTTCATATAATGGAACCAAATGGGGTATCATTTTTAAATGGGTGCTTCACATATCATAATTTATTTAAAACATATAATATTATTTTATTTATTTTCCTTATATAGAATAATTATTCTATAAGAGAATGTCAGTGTTTATTCTTCTTCCCCAAGTTTTACTTTTAGTCATATTTTAAAACAAGCATTTAAAGTTCAATTTTATTCTAAAGATTAAATTTCTTGAACAGGTCTTTGCTCTAAGCTTAGGTTTTTCAGTGTGTTTTCCTATTCTGGGAAGACAAATATATTTAATATGCTTTAAATTGGATAGCATTTTATGAGACCTCAAGGGATCCATTCTCACATGAACCAAACATTATTGCATAATTATTATTTCAGATATCTCAAATGATGATGACTAATTAAATATACACATAATACATCTATCAGTGAAAAAATTGCAATAACGATTTCTTTTCCCTTTTGAAAGTGCCTGTATTCTTTGCAGAAGAAGTTTTAAGAAGGAGCCAGGGGAGAATTGTTTGAACCTGGGAGGCAGAGGTTGCAGTCAACCAAGATCACGCCACTGCACTCCAGCCTGGGCGACAAGAGAGACTCTGTCTCAAGAAAAAAAGAAGCAGCCAGTATAACAACTGAGAACATAATTTAGCATTAATATTTCATAATGCGATAGAGGTTCATGGTTAACTAGAGAAATGCCAACATCCTCCAGGTAAGCATGACTCTGGGATTCACTAACAAGGTGATAAATAAGGCTCCATGGAAGATGTTGGTCTATCTTTGTATGTACATTTTATCAATGATAAATTTATTATTAATTTAGAAAAGTGTTCTGAAGAGACCTACATTATAAAGAAAAAAATATAGAATCCTACAACTCTTTCTTACTGATTTTACAAATTATGCAACAAACTATACTAACCTTTAGTTTTCTAGAATATCCATAGCCTTAATTCTAAAATGAATAAAGAAAGCTTAGCCAATTTAACAAACAAAAAGCCTCTGATGTGTTATTCTGGAACTATGGTCTGTAATTAACATTTTACCAGCTTTCAGTTAGTTATGTACCATTCGGAAAACACAAACAAATATAAAAATCCAATAAAAACAGGCAAAGATAAAGCATAAATCTTGTACATGGTCTGAGAAGAATAATTTATGTATAAGTGAAAGATACTAGGCTAGTTGATTTTTGGTATTTTACTCTACTAGGGATTTTCTCTATCTACAGTTTTGTGTTACCATGTCATTGCTTCTTAGAAATGACAGAGCTAGTAATTGATTTATTTAATGTATGTATATTGGTTAAGTTTCATTTTGTCAACATATGTCCATTTTTTTCTCATTCTTTTTCTATTTATTTATTTACTATTTACTCATCTTTGAAATACAAAGGCCCAGAAACTGTGGCTGTGTGGAAGGCAAATGCACTGTTTCTCACAAATCATTTAACAAAAATCCCAAGCAGAACGCACCTTACATTCTCTCCTAACCAAAGATGAGCTTAGCATGGAAAGCACATGGGATGTGTCTGCCACAGATGATGACATTCTCATGTTCCTGCAGTTTTGTAGCATTTGAGAGGTCCTGTTAATTATTTTTTTTAAAACATTTCTACAGAGAAAAGTAGAAGGTATCTTTCTCTAAATTCCACTAGAGACTAAATTATGCAGCAACTGCATGTAAAACCAAGCTTATTAAGCAAGTCCTTGTGTTGACAAGTGCAAGAACCTCTGATTTTCTATTTAAAGTGTTTGAATAGTTCAAACTGTTTGAGTTTGGCTCCTTTTCAATAGTTTTAAAGAAATTTATATAAATCAGTGCCTAATGAAAAGCTTTGCAGTGTATTCATGTATACAATGTAAAAATAATTTCCTGTCATTTCCAGACAACTGCTCACAAATAAACTATTCGGGGAAAACAAAGCAAAATACAAGAGCAAATGGAATATAAGAAATACCTCAAACGGAGCAATAGCATTACCAGTTTTCAATATGTCTTGCTATTTATTTTTCAGTAGAGGTCAGGGAAGTCCCTTTTGTCACTTTTTGTAAACTACATTTTCACTTTCCCTCTGTGTGGTTCTTTTCCCTACTTAATAGTGCAATGTCAGCATATTTGGGAGCCTGTTAGAAACACAGCATTTCAAACCCTACTCCAAACATTGAATCACAGTCTTTCATTGAACAAGATCTCAGGGTAATTAATATACATATTAAATTGTGAAAAAGAAGGAATAGAGGAGGTTTGACCTGAGATTCTACTCCCTAGGTGAGGTACCCTTAATTTCAAATTAATATTGCCCACTTGAGCTTTTCATATCTAAGGGAGCAGCTAAATGGTGAGAACATTCCTACTGCAGTTCACCAAATTTAATGTGTGGACATAGAGCCATATGCTCTTATCTCCAATGGATGTAATAAAACCCATTGGTTTCATCTACTCTCCATTGTTTATTTTCCAATAAGCGTGGATGAAATTTATTACATAACAAAGACATTTGCACTGAAACAAAGAAATAAATTCCCTTGCGCAAATTTTGAAACCAACATTAACACTAATTAAAACTTGAAGATCTTAATTCCACTCAGAGGTTGTATCATATCCCATAAGGATTTTTGTACAACTTAAAAACAAACCAAACTTGCATTGAAAATATTTTTTATATAAACATATGCCATATAACATTTTTAGAAAGAAGTTTGCATCCTCTGTACCCCCACATACACACATACTAGATAAGCACACAAAAGTCAGTTTGAAATAACTGTTCCCTCTTTAGTGGATAAAGACAGGTAGGAACATTGAGCAATTTTCTACTATGTGTTCCACTTTAAAATCAAGGTATTACCAAGAGACATTATGATAATTAGCTATAACCATGTTATTTCCTAAGTATGATGATTCTAATAGATTCTTTTTCCATGGTTTACTTACTTGCTATTGCCAAAAGATTGCCCAAAGAAGAGTCATTATAGTTGAATTTGGTTAACAGCCCTTGTTTCTTTGCAAAACTGAAATTATAAGAGCATAGATGGATATTCAACAACAAAAATAAAGAAAACTTTGATGCGGATTATGCAAAAGGCACTCAACTAAATTATTTGAGCAAGAAAATTTATGGAAGAAAACAAGATAAAATGAAAGTATTTTAATGAGAATAAATAAATAATACCTTAAGTTAAAGCAGAACGTTTTATAGAATTATGTGGAAAGAAGGATCAAGGGAAATCTTGGAAACTAAACTATATGCACACACTCTTGTGTAATAATTTGTTATGAGTAAATGATTTTTAATAAAGTTAATTAAGCAGAGGCATTTTGTATTACCTTGCTGTTAATTAGCACTCCAAGTTGTGGTTAAACTACTTCTTCCTGATTCTGAATCAGTAAAATTGCATTCATAAGGCAGAATCCCACTGACTTGGTTAAACTCCACGTATCTGGCTTGGGTGAAAGTTCTCTGCAGAGACACAAGGAGATTATTTAACCAGATTAAGTAAGAGACACACATAGATCGTCTGCTCTGTGTTCGGACATACACAATCAAAAGAAAAACTGTGCCCAAACCTCCATAAATTTGTTTTATAAGTTTCCAGTGTTAATACTGAATATTCCAACCTGAATAAATTGCTTTGTCTTTAAAATGCATTTTCAAAATTAGTTACAGAAATGTGAGAAAAAAAGAACTTTAAAAATCTAATTAGTTTATTAATTACTCTGTATTTCAGTTACTCTACTAAATGCTTTGTGTCCCCCATCTCACATAATGTTTGCAAAAATTTGGGAGTTAGCTAGTATTTTTATCTCTATTTTACAAATCATGACAATTGAACACTAAAAGACTAGTAAACTAATTGACATATTTCAAAAACAAGGCAGAACTCAAATGAAACAAGATACTTTGAATACAAGTGTCTTTCATGTTATAGAAATAACCCAGTTAAATCATATGTGGATGCTCAATTCTGTTTGCTCATCCTTTATCTTCATGAAACTTCCTATACTATTTTGCAACGAACATAATAAAGCAATCTGTTTCCAAAAATATGTATTACTTTACCATTCTCTGTGACTACAATGATAAAGATGTGTGTGTGTGTGTGTGTGTGTGTGTGTGTGTGTGTGTGTGATATTATCTAGAGACAAGTGGTGGGCAAAAATGCCATAGTTTCACAAAGGTAAATAAAATGAAACAAAGAGGCAACTGGGGTCGCTGGTGACAGTTGTGAGAACATTTTCAGAATGATAATGAAAGAAGAGCCCAGGTTGGGCACTGACAGGAGAAGGCAGCAAATACAGAACATTTTCCAGGTAGCAGAGTAGCAATGGAAAGTAGACAGGTAGTAAATTTAAGAGGAGTCATAGATTCACCTCTTTTCAAAAATTAATATGGAAACATTAATATGTATGAATTAAAGGAAAGAATGGATTATGCAAAAAGAAGGTCCGGAGACACCATGATTGAAGGTTAAGGATAGAGCAGAGCCAAGTAAAAGGATAAAGATAAACACAACAGATACAGGTTTAGGAAGTAGGAGGTTTATTTCTGTCGAGCTAGAAGTTTCAGAAATAATGGTAATAAAGGAAAATATCAGAATCGCTGTTTTTTGGAGATTAAGTTTCAAAAATACTGTAGATGGGACCAATTTACATATATAAAGACATCTCAAAACTTGTTGCAAAGAAAGCAACCCAATTTTAAAATTTTTAAATTGGCAAAAAATTTGAACAGATATTTCACCAAAGAAGATACAAGAATGTCTAACAAGCTATTGAAAAACTCTTCAAAATATTAGCTTTTAGGGAAATACCATTGAAATCCATGATAAGATACCACTACATACCTTTTTGAATGACATAAAAATAATTCTGACACTACTAAGTGCTGCTGAGGATGCTGAGCAACTGGAACTTTCATACACTCTTGGTGGCAAAATAAAAATAGTACACCCACTTTGTAAAACAGTTTGTCAGTTTTTAAGAAAATAAATTACATATTCACTTACCACATGACCTAGTGATCTCATCACGGGGTATTTATTTTAGAGAGATAATTTCTTATCTTCATACAGGAGCAAATTTTTATAGGAGTTTTTATAATCATTCTAAACTGGTAACAATGAAAATATCCTTTAACATATGAACTGATAAACCATAGTACATCTATGCTATGGAATATTATTTGGAAATAAAAACTCAAAACTATTGATTTTTGCAACAACTTGGATGAATTTCAAGACATTATGTTGAGTATTAAAAACAGTCTCAAAAGATGATATTAATATAATGTATGATTCCTGATATGGTTTGGGTGTGTCTCCACCCAAATCTCATCTCGAATTGTAGCGCTCATAATTCTCAAATGTTGTGGGAGGTACTCAGTGACAGATTATTGAATCAGGAGGGCAGTTTCCTGCCACATTGTTCTTGTGATAGGAAGTCTCACAAGATCTGATCACTATACAAGGGGTTTCCCCTTCCACTTGGCCCTCATTTATTCACTCTTGCCTGCTGCCGTGTAAGACATGACTTTCACCTTCCATCATAATTGTGAGGCCTCCCAAGCCACATGAAACTCTGAGTCCATTAAACCTTTCTTTATTTATTAATTACCCAGTCTCAAGTATGTCTTTATCAGCAGAGTGAGAACAGACTAACACAGTTAAGTGGTACCAGGAGAGTGAGGCATTGCTGTAAAGATACCCAAACATCTGGAAGAGACTTTGGAACAGGGTAACAGGCAGAGATTGAAACAGTTTGGAGGGCTCAGAAGGAGACAGAAAAATGTGGGAAAATTTAGCACTTCCTAGAGACTTGTTAAATGGCTTTGGCCAACATGCTGATAATAGACAATAGAATCCAGGCTCAGGTGGTCTCAAATGGAGATGAGGAACTTGTGGGGAACTGGAGAAAATGTGACTCTTGCAGGATCTGGTAGAAGTTTTTTTCTTTCTTTTTTTTTTTTTCTCTTTTTTTTTGAGACAGAGTTTCACTCTTGTTACCCAGGCTGGAGTGCAATGGCGCTAACTTGGCTCACTGCAACCTCTGCCTCCTGAGTAGCCAGGATTACAGGTGCGCACCACCGTGCCCAGCTAATTTTTTTTGTATTTTTAGTAGAGACGGGGTTTCACCATGTTGACCAGGATGGTCTCGATCTCTTGACCTCATGATCCACCCGTCTCGGCCTCCCAAAGTGCTGGGACTATAGGCTTGAGCCACTGCACCTGGCCTGGTAGAAGTTTCTAAGCAGCAAAGCATTCAAGATGTGACTTGGGTTCTCTAAAAAGCATTCAGTTTCAAATGGAAAACAGAGCATAAAAGTTCAGAAAGTTTGCAACCTGGTGATAGGATGGAAAAGAAAAACCCATTTTCTGAGGAGAAATTCAAGGGGCTGCCGATATTTGCATAATTAACAAGGAGCCAAGTGTTAATTGCCAAGACAATGGGGAAAATGTCTCCAGGGCATGTTAGAGATCTTTGTGGTAGTCCCTCCCGTCACAGGCCCAGAGGCCTAGAAAGAAAATATGGTTTGAAGAGCCAGCCTCAAGACCCCCCTGCTGTGTGCAGTCTCAGGATTTGGCATGATGCATCCCAGATTTGGCTAAAAGGGGCCAAGGTACACCTCAAGCCATGGCTTCAGAGGGTGCAAGCTCCAAGCCCTGGCAGCCTCGTAGTGTTGAGCCTGCAAATGCACAGAAACCAGGAATTGAGGTTTGGGAACTTCTGCCTAGATTTCAGAGGATGTATGGAAATGCCTGGATGTCCAGGCAGAAGTTTGCTGCACGGGGAGGCCCCTCATGGAGAACCTCAGCTAGGGAAGTATAGAAGGAAAATGTGGGGTTGAAGCCCCCACAAATGTCCCCTCTGGAGTACTGCCTAGTGGAGCCATGAGAAGAGGGCCACCATCATACAGACCCCAGAATGGTAGATCCACTGACAGCTTGTGCCATGTGCCTGGAAAAGCTGCAGACACTCAATGTGAAAGCAGCCAGGAGGGGTCCACATCATGCAAAGCCACAGGAGTGGAGCTGCCCAAGACCACGAGAAGCTACCTCTCGCATCAGTGTGACCTGGATGTCTGATGAGGCATGAAGTCAAAGGAAATCATTTGGAGCTTTAAGACTTGACTGTCCCACTGGATTTCAGACTTTCATGGGGCCTGTAGCCCCTTTGTTTTGGCCAATTTCTCCCATTTGGAATGGCTGTATTTACCCAATCCCCATATCACCACTGTATCTAGGAAGTAACTAACTTGTGTTTGATTTTCCATGCTCATAGGTGGAAGAGACTTGCCTTGTTTCAAATAACACTTTGGGCTGTGTACTTCTGAGTGAATACAAAAATGAGTTAAGACTTTGGGGGAACGGTTAGAAAGGCATGATTGCTTTTGAATTGTGAGGACATGAGATTTGGGAGGGGTCAGGGGCAGAATAATATGGTTTGGCTGTGTTCTCACCCAAATCTCATCTTGAATTGTAGTTCCCATAATTCCCATGTGTTGTGGGAAGGGCTGGTGGGAAATAATTGAATCATAGGGGCTGTTTTCCTTCATACTGTTCTCATGGTAGTGAGTAAGTCTCACAAGATCTGATAATTTTATAAGGGATTTCCCCTTTCCTTTGGCTCTCATTCACTCTTGCCAAGACAATGGGGAAAATGTCTCCAGGGCATGTCAGAGATCTTTGTGGTAGTCCCTCCCATCACAGGCCCAGAGACAAGTCCCTCCCATCTTACAGGCCCACGTAAGATGTACCTTTCACTTCTGCCGTGATTGTGAGGCCTGCCCAGCTACATGGAACCGTGAGTCCATTAAACCTCTTTTTCTTTATAAATTACACAGTCTTGGATATGTCTTTATCAGCAGTGTGAGAACAGACTAATACAATTCCATTTAAATGACATTCTCAAAAAGATATAGTGATGGAGAATAGATCAATAGTTGACAGGACTTAGGGATGGGGAAGGGGTACTGATAAAAAAATAGCACAGGAAAGTTTTTGAGGTGATGGAATTGTTCTACACACACACACACACACACACACACACACACACACACAATTGTACATCCCCAAAAAATAATTTCACTGAATTAAAAGAATATGTTTGGGGGCTAGCCTGGATAAGAAAAGCGCTCACGCTAAATTGCTATGAATAATACAACAATTGGGATTTGGTAGTTATCTTCCAGCTGCGTAAGTGAAACATTGGAAGACTCGAAGAGGAAATGAGAGAAGAAAGGACTGAAAAAACAAGGCAGCGATATGGGACAGGCCAGGGCCTAAGGAGAAACTTGCTCAGTGAAAACTTCGTGCTGCAAGAGTAACCAACATAAAACTACCAGCTTGTAAATTTCTTCCTCTTTTGTTCATATCTCCCTTTTATTACTTCCAAATATTTGATGAAAATTCTGCTTTGAGCAGAAGTTTTGTGTTAGTTTCTTTAATGACTAAGAAGAAGTGGCCTCTGTCCACTTATAGCAGCTAGCTGCCAGAGCCATGTGCATAGAAAAGCAGCTGAAGGAAATGAGATGTTGAGAGACAATTGAGAATACAGAGTAGCAAAAAAGGCATGGAAAACAACCACTTCTCCTCCCAAGGAATTTTGCACAACACTGTGATGAATGTTGCATCTACCATAAAATGAGCACATTTGTATCTAGTCAAGGGAAAGGTAGCCCAAAAAAAGCTAGGGGATTTGAAGACACCTGTGTTACACATATATAACTACAAAACCTATTTATATTTTACTCTTTCTGAATTTGCCAATAATAATCACTGGGGGCATCAAAAACATTATCCCCATCATCTAAATTATTTGACGCCTAAACTCCTTTATATAGTAGAATTTTTTCCATGAAGTCAAATATACCTTACTGGGTTATGCACTTATATAGATCTACTGCTAGAAATCATATACGTTACTTTTACACACCTTTGCAACGTTCACACTTACCATTGTATTGGAATGCTGTTTTTAACTCGACATAAAAATCCACTTCAGCATCTGATAGCAGATTAATCATAGCATCATTCCATATGTAACAGTGTGAACTCATCATGTAACTATTGTCCCTTGCTGAGTTGTGACCTCCTAGGCACCAAGGCTTCTCTAGTTAACAGCCACAAAATGCACCAAGAGCTTTTTGGCCTTTCTCATGCTGTCCATCACAACATCTCATTCGAAATGCACAAAAGAAGAGGATGGTGTCCTTTGCAGGCAGTTAAAACACACCAGAGAAGTATGCTGGATTCCGAAAAGCTCTCTGACATGCGCCAGCACAACACTTGGTTTTCACTGCCAATTTGAGTGAGACAGGCAGTAATATACAACACCCCATTCTGACTATTATCCTGGCAAGAAAAGAACTTCTGTAAACCGTGGTGGCTCCTACTGCATTTTTATTGACTTCTTCTACCTCTCGCCCTCTGTTTCTTTTTATTAGAAAACCCATGTTTGATGTCCTGTGGAATAATCTATTCAGAGGTACTTGTGTTCATCTGCCAGGACTGACGTAGAAAAATACTGCAGACTGAGCCACTTAAACAATCTAAACATTATTTTTTCACAGTACTGGAGGCCAGAAGTTCAAGATCAAGGTGTTGTCAGGCTTGTACACTGGTAAAAGTCCTTTCCCTAATTTACAGATAGAGCCTTCCCAATGCATCCTCACATGGCCTTTCTTCTGCATGCTCATGGCTGGGATGGTGGGGTGAAGGAGATAGAGGGAGTTCTGGGTATCTCTTCCAATTCATATAAGGACATCAGTCCTATCTGATCAAGGCCCAACTCTTAAGACATCATTAACCTTAATTGCTTCATTAAAGGACAGTCACATTGGGGATTAAGGCTTCAACATGTGAACTTGGAGGACACTATCCATCCACAATGCTTGGCTTCTGTTGAATCTTTTCTTTAATGCTTCATTTCTTTATTCGATGAAGAACTTTGCACAAAGGCAGAAATACACTTTCTGAAGAATTTGCTTGAACACTTATATGACAATTTCTTTTGTTGAAAATGCATCTCTGTTTCTTTTCTTCAGTACAATTATGCCCAAAAGGAATCTTGAGTCTTCACCCATTGATTAGGGATGCTTTGGGAGTCAAATGTAACTCTCTGAGTTTCCCAATCGAATCACATTGCTTTTTAATGTCTCAGACTTAAAATCAGTAAAATGGCAAGAGAATTGTTGTGCAGCATTTATTTCCCTTACATGAAGAATGATATGAGAAAGGGCATGTTTAGTGATGTGATTGAGTGTTTTGGCCATGCAGCAAACACTGAGACAAACTATGAAAGAAAAGGAAAATACATACTTCAAGGCAAAAAAAAAAAAAGAAGGAAAAAATCCTGATGCATGGGTTAACTAATTACTGGAAAATACTGTAACAGCTCATTGGGCAATTCCACGATGAGCCCAAGGGACGAATATGCTCAAGTTTGTAACAGCTCATTTTCTTTGAATGCAGCTGTATACGATGCCTCAGGAGATTCTAGAAGCAATGAAACTACAGTGACTCTTTTGATTGATAACGTATTCAATCCCTAAAATCCACTAATAGAAAAGCATACTGTTATGCCTTGAAGGATATCCATAGACACCATAGAGCCCCTTCTGGAGGGAGAGTGAAGTAGCCAAAAACTGCTGTGAATGGTCCTCTTAATTTTGCTGTTTTCTTAAAGATGGTCTTTTAAAAGGTGGGTTTTCTTTTTTGTTTTTCTTCTCTGCATCTAAGTTCATAGGGTTAAACTGTGCTATGGTTGCTGTAATTGTAATTTCTCTCCCAGTGAATTTACAGCCAACGAGGGAACATTAGCACCCACTGATTCTTTGTGGGAAATAATCTATTTAAACATACTTGCTTCAGTGGAATTTTTTTTAAATGCTTCACTCTATTATTTTATTATGGAGAAATTTGCATGAAGGCAGAATTGGAGCTTCCAAATAATTCACATGCCTCTATATTTATTATTTCCTGGAATTGATAAGCCTCTGTTGATAGCAGCCCAGATGGGTGCTAGGGAAGCAATCATAATTTAAAACATGATGGTAATTCAGGACATCTGCAAACATCAAGGACTCTTGTTAAGGGGCGAATTCCACACTCATTGTATGACTCTTTCTTTCTTTCTCTTCCTCTCTCTTTCTTTTCTTTTTTCTTTCTTTCTTCTTTCTTGATTTGACAGAATCTTGCTCTTTGACCCAGGCCTGGACTGCAGTGGCACCATCTCAGCTCACTGCAACTTCCACCTCCTAGGTCAAGTAATTCTCATGTCTCAGCCTCCTGAGTAGCTGAGATTACACAGGCCCGACTGAATTTTTGTATATCTAGTAGAGACAGTGTTTTACTGTACTGGCCAAGCTGGTGTCGAACTCCTGGCCTCAGGTGCTCGGCCTCCCAAAGTGTCGGGATTGCAGGTGTGAGCCACTGAGCCCAGCCTGTATAACTTCTTCCTTAGGGTTGTCTCTCTCTCTTACTGGGTTATTAAAGACATGTATTTAGCTAACCATTCGGATGGCATACAGGCATAATCTGATTCAGCTATTTGAACGTTGACTGATATGATATATTCTGGTAAGAAACAAAACCTCCAACATTACCTAACAATCTCTTTCCTTTTAACTGGTGAAAATTTGCAGTAAAAGAATATAGTAAACAAGGGAAGTAGGTAGTATGCTTTTGCTAAGCAGTGTCTGAAATATATAGTAAATGCAAATTTCCTTCTCTTCCATCCTTTCTTTCTAAAGCCAAATGCAGCTCACTCCAGGAGGGGAGAAAAACCTGTGGTAACTACAATTTAAGTAATTTTTAACAATTAAACTAATTATTTCTTTCAATATTTTTGACAGATGAGAATAAATGGTATATAAAATAAAGTAAAATTTAGACTGCAAAGCATAATATGCACCTCAAAAAATGTAATTCTTTGGGGCTACGAGATCCTGTTTTATAGTGTCTCCATTCTATGAGAAGTTGATAATAATTGTATCTCATTGGCATCAGGTAGTGTGTATAATAAAATCAGCAATTGTTCTAGGTCTAGAGACTCTTTGGAAGAAGTACAGCCAAAGGGCAAATCAGGGAGTTGAGATCAATGATGGCTAAAGATCTAATTATAAAGTGATTGGTTATAAAGTAAATATACATGTAGTGAGCAATTAATGTATACAAGAAAACTAGAAAGGAGGAAGGAAGTGGCGTGGTAATAGTTTACACAAAGAGTTTTTTTGTTTCCATAAATACTGCATTTCTAAATAACTTCAAGGCTGGAAGAAGCTCAATGCCACGACTCTCATTCAGAGCTATGCTGGGTTATCAGGAAAGCATTGAACACCTATGAAGAGGCAATTGTTGTAGGTGGCACATAAATCATACATAAACTCTGTCTTAGAAAAGATGAACTATGTACATAAATAAAGACAAATGTAACGCTGAGTGTTTGAAGTATCAAAATGAGGTAAAAGGTCTTACCAAGTTTCAAAAGAATAAACCTCTGTGTGTGTGTGTGTGTGTGTGTGTGTGCACTCGCGCCTGCTGGTAACAAAAGATTAAATGAGAAAGGAGTTCATAAACAGTACACACACTGAATCTAACGAGTGGGAAAAGATAGGAGAAATTGGAAAAAAATTGTCTAATAAGCAACAGTAGTGTAACTAAGGTGAGTAAGTTTGGAAAGCAAAAGACTGAGACGCCTACACAGAAAGAAGAGCTATCAGAGATAAGGCTGAAAAGGAAAGTGGGAGCCAGAGCCTCCTTTCCTTATCCCTTCCGTTTCCCCTACCACTTCTCCTTCCCTTCTTTTTAAATTTGGAGTCGTTTCACTTATACTCCCTACCTAACAAACAAACCGCAAATTTAGTTCTGGCTTAAAAGAATTGTGTCATTTTGCTTATGGGTTTTGCAGCTTGGAAGTTCAGACAGAGCACAGAGGGAGTGGCTTATTATTATTTTATTCTTTTTGTGGAGACGAGATCTCGCTATATTGCTCAGACTGGTCTTGAACACCTAGACTCAAGCAATACTCTTGTCTCAACCTCCCAGAGTTTTGGGATTATAGGCATAAGCCACCATGCCCAGCAGGGAGCAGTTTCTGTTTCATGATACCTGGAGCCTCATTTGAGAGGAGGGAGAGACCGTGGTTACTGCATAGCTGCAGGCTGGAATCCTTTGAAGGTTTGTTCACTCATGTGCCTGATGCCTGGACCAGGACAACTTAAAGAGCAGAGTTATAAGTGAGCCACCACATGTGGCATCTCTATGTGGCGTGGCTTCCTCCCATCGTGGTGACCTTTGGATTGTTGGATTTCTTTATATGGTATATTAGGGCTCCAGAAGTAATCGTTTCAGCAAACAAGTTGAAAAGCTGCATGCACTCTTATGACCCAGCTTCATAAATCCTATGAGCTTATTTCTTCTTTCTTAATTGTAGTAATTCCATACCTACCCAGATTCAGAAGAAGACACGGGCCTTATGTCTTGATGGCAGGGTATCAAGAAATTTGGGATCACTGTTTTAAAATTCTCATGTAAGTGAACACTCGGCCAGGTGCAGTGACTCACGCCTGTAATCCCAGCACTTTGGGAGGCCGAGGCGCATCACCTGAGGGCAGGAGCGCCTGTGTGCTGCATACATCACAGCCTCACAAAGCCATGTCTGAAAACAGCTCAGTTTGAAGGATGATCTATTTTAGTGCTAGAGATATAGCAAAGGTGAGCTGACAAAACATAGTAGAAATAACGATATGGTCTTTTACCGATCAGAAAGATAGAATAAGAAAGTCAGAAAAATACATCAACTGAAGGAATCTACATCATATTCAAATGCAAAATCTTTTTAAGGACCGAGTGAAAACTTTTTAAGAATAGAGTGTTTAACTATCTCTAAGGTGTGATTACTGAGAACGATATCTCTGTATACCAAAAGAGAGGGAAAATAAAGTCATTACATCAGTGTGTCTGCACTGATCCAGGGATGGAAGAGGAGTCTAGAACTGGCTTTCCTATTCCAATGCGGCAGAGAAAACCCTTGTCTAAGAGATGGGATACTGAGTTTCTGTGCCTTTTGCCACTAACCAGATGAGGGGCCCTTGAATAAAATATTTCCCCTTTCTCAGCCTTGTGTCTTTACTAATTAAACGGTAGGTTAGGCTAGAAATATTTATTTTACAAATATTTATTGGGTTCTTATTTTGTTCTAGGAACACCACCTGTAACACTTTCTACCTGCAAAATCCTAAGATTTATTTCAAACACACAAAAATAAAAGAATGACATAACTGGGTACAGTCCATTCAGTCCTAGGTGAAAACTCCAGATTGCACTCATGCTATGTGTAAACTTAGTCAAGTTTGTTAGCTTTTCTGCGTTTTATTTTTAGTATGTAATTTGAGAATAACTGCCAAGTGACACTTTGAAATCTCCCCACATTCATGTAGATAATGTGCCTACCTCAGTGACTGGTCCATAATGCTCAGTAAGCAAATATTTATGATGTTTTCACTCTCTAACCCTTTACCCCTCCTTGTGAATATGTATTGCATAATCTCAGACATAGTCCTCTCAATGGAATGGAAGCATTCCCTGACCCAACCTCACAAGACATACAACAGCGGTGTGGCTCGTCTGTTCGGCCACTGTATGTGCTCAAACCCCTTACAGGAGAGGGGGTATGCAGAAGGGCAAGTGCAGGAGCCAGGGTGATTCCCCTGGGCTCTGGCCCCGGGGTAGCATCCAGGGGTGGGTGTCTGTGACTACCAAAGCCCAAGTGGTCGTATGTTATAGTGTGCTCTTCCAGCCTTGCCATCAGCAGACAGCTTAAGTGTTAACCAGCTCAGTGCCCTCTTGGTATCCAGGTCCTTATCCAGTATCCAGGAAGAATCAGGTGGCACATGGACTTAAAGGATGAACGTGGGGGCTTTATTGAGTGATGGAGGTATCTCTTAGTGGGATGTATGGAAAGCTGGAAAGGGGACGGAGTGGGAGGATGATCTTCCCCTGGAGTTTGGCCATCCAGTAGACAATTTTCTCCCTGACCATCCCCATCTGAACTCCTCTAGATGTTCAGACACTCCCTCTCTTTTCTCTGCAATGCCATCCTGCCATTCTCCTGCTCTTTCCATTCATCTCCTTGTGGAGATGAGAAGGGAGCTTGGGGTTTATATGAGCACAGGATAGAGGGACGTAGTGGGCCAAAAGGCAACTTTTGGGCATGAGAACCAGAATGTCTATTCTCATTTAGGACTGTGGGTTTCCAGGCTTGAGGGTGGAGCCTGTGCTGGGGAACTGCCCTCTTCTACCCAATATTTCCCGGTCTCCTGTCCGTATCATCAGTATTACTTTATTTAGCAAAAGGAGAATAGTTCTCAGATTACCCCATCATGGCACTTCTAAATACTGTTTGGAGACACTATTACAAAATGTTTTTTTTTTTTGTACACAAAAAATTTCAATTTAAGTCCATTTTTCAAAGTCTCTTTAAAACTTATAAAAGTTTATAGCTCCTTTTTTGTCAATGCAGTGACTCTTAACATTTTTTTTTGTTGGTTCATGGATCCATTTTAGAACATAATGAAAAAAAGAGCCCCCAATATAGAAAAATGCACATACACATAATACAACTCTTGTGGTCCCAGGCTTCTGGGTCCCCTGAAGTCCATCCATGGGCCCCAGATTGAGAATGGCATAGGAATCCAAAGGTCAATTTATTTACTACAGAAGACTCAAATTTTAATTGGAATTTAAAAATTCCAAGTAGTTATGGAGCTTAAAAAATCATCGTCCTTTACCATTGCTAATATCATGAAGGAAAAACTTTGAATGGATTTGATTTCACAGGCCATGTGTGAATATTGATTTCAGCCCGCCACATAGCCTTTCTGCACAGGGAGTGAAGAGACTATTCTGCCTGTCTTTTAACATGAGGCTCACCCACCTCAATGATGAATGCTGAAACAAGCTACAAGGGATCCAATGCCTCAGCCACATCACAGCCTGCTTCTATATGTCTCCAAAAGATCAGTTTAATAATAATGATGATTCTGCATGCAGTAATGATTTCCTAGTTTCCACAGACTTGGATGAGAAGTTATTAGAAATTTCCAAACCTATGTCAAAAGACAGATGATTCTGAAAGTACCAGGATTTTGACCATTTATAGATAAAAATTCTTACATGTTTAGAAATTACACAGTGATCAGTTATTTTGCATAAATGTGAAATACACTAAAAGCCTATACTTTAATAAAGCTAAAATGAAATGTCTGTTCTTTTCATTTTAGGACATCAACTTTACTCAGATTTTCATTTTCTTAACACACTTACTGAGTTTCCTCTTAAAGTTGGTTCATTGTTCATATTGCCTATAACAGACTATTTCCACTAAGTATAATGCTGTTTTACCTACATGTTAAGAAATAGTTTCTATAGCACAGGCATCATTATCTGATCCAGCCTGAATGAGCTTTTTAAAAAAGGTATAAAAATTCACAAAAATATAATGTATTAGTCTGTTTTTATGCTGCTGATATATACCTGAGACTGGGAAATGAAAAAAAAAAAAAAAGGCGTTTATTGGACTCACAGTTGCATGTGGCTGGGGAGGTCCCACAATCGAGGTGGAAGGCATGGAGGAGCAAATCACATCTTTCATGAACGGCAGCAGGCAAAGAGGGAGAGTTTGTGCAGGGAATCTCCTGTTTTTAAAACCATCAAATCTTGTGATATTTATTCACTATCACAAGACCAGCACGTGAAAGACTCACTTCTATGATTCAATTACCTCCCACTGGGTTCCTCCCATGACTTCTTATGGGAATTGCGGGAGTTACAGTTCAAGATGAGATTTGGATCCACCCACTTCAGCCTCCCAAAGTGCTGGGATTATAGGCGTGAGCCACCGTGCCTGGCCCACTTTCTACTCTTTTGATAAACATCAGTTTGAAGTCTATAAGCTCACAAATTTAGACTCAAAGTTATTATAGCACACCAGAATTAATTATATGTAGCCAACCCTTCATATCAATGTGTTCCACATTCACAGATTCAACCAACCTCAAATCAAATATACTTGGAAAAAATGTCACAAAGTTCTAAAAACCAAACTTAAACTTGATGCACACTGTCAACTACATTAAATACATGCAAATGAAGTGATACATAGGCCCTGTAGTATTATCCACAATCTAGAGATTATTTAAAATGTATGAGAGGATGTACATAGGTAATAAGCAAATGCTATGTCATTTTATGGAAGGGGCTTAAGAATGTGGATTTGGGAATTAATAAGGGGTCCTGGAGCCTATCGCCCATAGATACCAGGGGATGGCTGTATACCAGTAAATTATAAAGTGATACAAAATGTAAAACAGTGCTTTCTAAATTCTTACTTCTTTTTCGGAAAAATAAACTTCAAAAATTCTTTGATAATTGAAATTTCTTAATTCTTCTTAAATGAAGACAACTCATCTATCACAACGTATTTTCTTTAGACACTAGATCTTTTATTTTTTTCTTTAGACATAGATCTTTATTTATGAAGAAAATAATTACACATATATTTAAAACATACTGTATGCTCACTATTGGCTAAATACATTGCGTGTATAATCTCATTTAATCCTCAAAATGACTCTATGAATGATGTTATTTTACTGATGAAAAAAGTGAAGCTTATAGTGACTAAATACCTCACACCACCGGCAGGATGGAGATTTGAGCTGCAGTCTTCCTGACTCCAAGGTTTGAGCGCTCCCCCATACAACCATAATCCATTACAACTATGGTGGTCTTAAATATCTTCCCTAGTACTACGACTAGTGAAATGTTACATGAAATTTTAAAACATCGATGTCTTACTAAACAAAGGCAGCATATCATTGTATTTACAAGTGTGGGCTGTGCAGCAGATCCCTGATCCCACCAGCCAGTGGTCTAAATTATTTAAACTCTCAGTTCTTCAGTTTATACATGTGCAAAATTGATGCGATTATAATGCTAATTTTATGGACTTACTATGGTTATGAAATGAAACCTATCCAACAATGTATAAAAATTGCTTTAAAAGAGCCTTGGAAGATAATAAATGACATAGGTCAACTGTCAATGTAACTACTATCATCAAATTATCTTTGCTTCACAGGTCATGTTTCCATGCAAAAAAAAGACCCGAAATTTTTATCAGATAGAAGTCATACATTGTGTTTTTTCATCTCCCTTGAGATGGAATTGCTTCTTGATATATGAAGCTAAGTATTTAGATTGTGCTTCACGTCACCCACCAAGGCAAATATTTCTTCCATGGGAATGAGCATTTCATATTGAAAAACATTTCATTCTATAAATAACCCAACTAAAGTCTATAACATAAAGTGGGGGAAGGAAAGAAGAAAGAAAAACTAAAGAAGAAATAAAGCCCTAGAGGCTGGACATTTACATCACCTCTAGGAGTAAAAATAATAATGCCTCCTTCACAGATTCACTGCCAACACCTTTTCCTTTATACTGGGCGTACCAAGCTGTTTACCATATGGGTGTTATTTAGCCATCTCAATTGCCTAGGACTGATTGAATGGCACCCACACACACACAAATGTCTACACATTTTGTAACTGAAAAAAATTGAATAATAGTTATTACTATTCTGGATAAAAGACAAATGTTTTACCTTTTCGTTTCAGTTAATATTCTAGGAACTTTAGCCAAAAATCTTCTTAAAACTCTGTCTTAAACTACTCATGATCTTTGATGATGCTTTTTTTAAAACGTGCTACTTACTTTATTATAAAACCTTGAAGTAAGTAATTAGCAGAGTGATTTAAAGTCAATTTTCTAAGGAATTAAATTATGCTATTTTAACGATGTATGATCACACTATCAGGCTGTATCATCCTCTAGAATAAAAACAGTGCTTCATCAATGCAGGCTCTCCTCACATTCTCACTAGGCAGAACTCTCAACATTCAATAAGCTCACGATAATGGCATACAAAAAGGCAGGAAGGGTAAAATGGTGGAAAATGTAATAATTTCAGATATGTTAATTTTAACTTGAGAGGAGTCAGAAAGTTCCCAACTGATTTGCTAAAATTTTATCTTGAATTTGTTAAAATAGAATATTGTCTTCAAAGAAAACTTTTAGACTAAGAAAAGACTACAAAAGTCATATAATGTGCAGACACACACAATGCAAAGAATTATTAGTATTAATCTTGTGTATTTTATGGTAGGGGAAGATCTCTAAGCAAACAGCAATGGTGATCACTGACAGAATTTTATTAACTCATTTCACCTTTTTGGCTTTTGTTTGCATTTCTATAAAATAATTGATATAGAAATCTGACTCCTTTCAAATAACTAGCTTTCTGCCTTTCTGCTTTTAAAAGTGGTAAACTCATTACATGTTTTATAGTTTGCTGTAAAATTCTAATTTTGAGAATATTCTTGCCTTTCTGTATCTTTTGTCCATCAGTTGTTTCTGCCAGTGACCCAGGAAACACTAAGTTTGCTCTCTCTTAGAATTTTTTACATATCTGCAGGTTTACCAATGTGTCTTTCCCCTACATGTCTTCTCTTTTTTAAGCTAAGTGGAAATTAAAAAAAAAATGTAACACACCTATTTTAATGACAACACATGGATTGCACTGAGCAAAATATTAAATTTTAGATATCAAAGATTTCATTTGAGCTGTTTTTCCCTAAACAGACAAAGCCACTTATTTAAACACCACATTTTTTCAAGCACATATTCCATGCAGCCTTCAGAATAATTATTCAAAAACACACGACTGAAGAATTGTCCACTTTATGTATTCTTCTTATACCTCTTAAATGGCTTTGGATAAAAATCTAAAGCTTGTAATATGTCACAGGGGAACTGATCACCTGTCTTTAGCTCACTACTTTTGTTACTCTCTACCTCCAGTTTTGGGTAAAGCACGGAATTGTGTCTGGTTCCTAAGCCAGAAGCTGCTGTTTCTTTTACTTACTAGTTCAAGCTGGCGCTTCTTCACAAGGTTAATCTGTAGTCATTGTTTAAGCAAAAACCAAAGCATTACCTCTAAGGAAGCCCTCTCTGGCCTCCAGATGAGGTTGTTTCTTCTGATTACCTCGTATCATCCAGTGCAAAAATCTTAACATGACATTCACCACAGTGATTTACAAATAATGCTTCTAATAGATTCTTCTCCACTGAATTCTGATCTACTTGAGAGTAAGAGATCGGTTTTGTTCATCTCTGTACCCCTCATGCTCATGCCAGAGCTTGGCATATATCAACCTGTTGATAAGCACGTGATAAACACGTGAATATGTCTATATTAAATAGGGCAAATTCTAGTATGTAACAGATATTTGATCAACTGTGTAAGAAGCACCATTGATCTGTACAGAATCAATGATAAGGGCATTGAAACAATAAAAAATAGGCACCTATTTATATTGCCAGCTAATTTGACACTTAACTTGAAGAAACACTGTGACACATGGCGGATGTTTATCACAATCATGTAGAATGTTCCAGTTCCAAAGAGCATCACAAGTAATGCAACTTGAAAGTGGGAGGAAAGCTGCACATCCTTGAACCCCCCTGCTGGGTTCTGTTGTTGAAAGGGGGTGGAAATGGGTGGAAACTGTATAGATGGCTATGCACACTTGCCAGGGTAGCTGTGCTCAGCCCCTCTTCCGTTCTGCCAAAGTGGAGGTGGTACACGAAGCGTGGTCTGCAAAACAGCAGATGAGGTTGGCTTGGTCCCCATGGAAACCAGATCTCCCATTGAGAAGTAAACATGTTTGGTACTTTTGTAATCAGAATCCATGAAAAAGTAAAAAACAATTCTTTTTTATTATATTTGTATTGTCTTGAAACATTTATTCCAAGTTAGACTCAGTGTAATATGCTTCCAGTTCTATCACAGACTTTATCAAGTTATGCCTCATGTTAACCATTCACACAGAGATTGAAAAAGGTCCCGAGTTTGATTCAGTACTGTGTAGAAGTCTGGGAAACTAATTCTATTCTATCACTTGATTAGGAATGTATGATAAAATGACCAATAGAGTCAAAGCATGTAATTGTTCACTCAGGATCTCTACCTAGAGGCAAAGACATCTCAGTATCAAAATAATTTTACATTAAAAATATTGCTAACTTATATTAAATAAACAGGTTCCTGGCCACAGCTCAGGTAACCCCGTTTCAGTGAATCTTTAGAATATGCATCACACTTTTAAGGAGACTGGAGATGACTTTTCTTCCTAATATTGACTAGGCAGTTTTTAAGAGCTGTTATAAAAATACTTGATTATATCTCTTGAAATTCTTTTTCTGGGCATTACATTTTTATCTACACAAGTGAAATAATTCTGTACCTATTGTCATTAATTCATGATGGAGGATTTGATTGGTGGAAAAAATGTATGTATAGCAATAAATATCCAGTATCTGGAAAATTCTACTCAGGGTCCTAATTATAACAAAAATTGTTACCATTTCTTACATGAAGAAATAATCTGACTTAACCTACACACTTTGATTGTTGGAAAATGAAAACATTGCCTCAATAAGTTTATATGTATGGGTTGAAAAACATATAAAAGTTAGTTTATTAATGCTACATTAGGGTTTAAGTGACATTAAACATGTAGACATTTCTTTTTTTTTTCTTTTCTTTTCTTTTTGAGATGGAGTTTCGCTCTTGATACCCAGACTGGAGTGCAATGGCACAATCTCAGCTTACTGCAACCTCCGCCTCCTGGGTTCAGGCAATTCTCTTGCCTCAGCTTCCTGAGTAGCTGGGATTATAGGCACGAGCCACCATGCCCAGCTAATTTTCTGTATTTTTAGTAGAGACGGGGTTTCACCATGTTGACCAGGATGGTCTCGATCTCTTGACCTCGTGATCCACCCGTGTTGGCTTCCCAAAGTGCTGGGATTACAGGCGTGAGCCACTGCGCCCGGCCCACATGTAGACATATCTAAGTAATGTGACATTTGACATGTTATTGACAATTGAGATGACTGTCCCCCTCATCTTAATATAAATCTTTTTGTATCATCTAGGTCAAAGTGAAAATAATAATAATACAACTTGCAGAATTATGAATTTACCCCTTCTAATATATTTACATGTGAAGACTCCAAAATTATGACATCTAAAACCCAGCAATTTTTTTCGATTCGTCCCAGGACCCTTGCTAATCTTATATAAGATTGTTCTTTTGACATCACTTATAGAAATTGGCATCCATGTGTTTCTAATAGCTCATGAACACCGAGAAGTCAGGCTGCTGTTTATGAGGCCAGAGTAAATTGTTAAAGGATGTATTCCAATAAATTGTGCTGTTGTCATGACTGATAATATTATGGGAAATTTTCTAATATTCTTTTTAGAAATGTCAATAGCATTTTGTATCATGTTCTAATATAACATAAAGGTTCATAGTTATTACAAATATCTTAGCCTTGGTTTTTTTTTTTAAAAAAAAAACAAGATTGAAAGAGTAACCATCTCAGGAATAAGCCCTTTTCTTGTGTACATGACGTTCTGGAACGGAGCATTTCAAATGCGGTCTGCGAAACCTGAGGCCAGGAGAAAACCTCAGCTGCAGCGGGTTTTGATCTTGCTCATTTGCTAGGATTGAAAGGTCCAGGAATAGGAGGGATTTCTTCCAGCCTATTTGCCCAAGTTCTTCACAATTACATTCCTTATACATTGACCTGATTCGGTACCTTGTTACCTCTGACGGCTTTAGTCAATCACATGCTCTAATTGTCTTCTCTTGTTCCTTGCTCCCTTACCTGACTTCCACTTGCATGTTTTACTAACTTTAGTAAACACTCCTCTCATTGGAAAAAGGCATAATAAAATTAAGACACTAAAGCTAACACCTTAGAGCCACAGTATAATAAGCGATCTCATTCAGTGATCTTTCCAATTGCAGAACGTCCCCTATAACAATATCAAATGGTAATTTCTCAACCTGTATTAAAGCATATCTTATGAGGGGCAATTTGCTCCTTCCTCAGAAGCCAATTTTATCTTCAGATAGGGTTGATTTTTAGAAAGGTCTTTCTTCTTTTAACTTCAACCTATTGTTTCAAGTTTTGCTCCCTGAAGAAACATAAAATAAGTCATTTTTTCCCCGATTATTTTCCTTTTTACATACCAGAGAAAGAAATAGTGGCCTGTCAGTTTCAACCAAACATACATTGCTTATTTTATTGGTGTTTTCTGCATTTGGTAAAGAAAGCAGTTTCCAAATTTAGGTCAGAATCAAAAGTTGCTTCCCAACTGGCCACGGATATGGTGGTCATGAGTCTCAGAATCTAATTAATTGAGCATGCTGCCTGATGGAGACAGCTGAGAAATCTGCCTGCTGTCCAGCCACTTCAGAGTTACCATCCACTGTCACTTATTGTATTTTTCAATGTTCAGTAAGAAAAGACAGAACTCACTAGTTATGCTAACAGGTAATTTATTCCTGAGAGTTGTGAATATGCATAAAGGTGATGAAGGTAAAAGGCAAATCGAACACTAAGTCATCCAGGAGCCAGCAGGTGCCGAAAGTGGCTACCACCTGCATGAGTGAAGCAACAAACAGAAGAGCGTGGAGTTAGTAAAACTTAACAGTGCAAGTTTTAAGAAAGGGCTTTTGAGCCCACACTAATTTTTATCTGAGGGGAGAAACCTCGAGTAGTGGAATTCAAACCTCTGAGGAGGGGGTACTAGCCCACGAATTTGGTGTTTTTGAAGAGCCAGGTTCTGTAAGTATTGAAGAAACTGCAAATATTGCAACAACGGCTGCTATTGGAACAAACCATCTCCTCCGGGTAAAGTAGGGAAGCCAAGAGACAGGGACAGCAGCAGAAAAGCAATAGGAGCGAACAGTAAATCACCTTTTCTTTTTCCAGCTTTTCGGCCTTCCTTTAGCATCCCAACTCATAGAATCTCATAGGCCAGCTGCCAAACTCGAAATGTGGTTTTCAGAGACCCAGCCCAAGCTTTACGGAGAAGCATATGGGGTGGGTGTCGAAACTGAGAGACAATAGCTTAATAACTGGCACACTTATGTTACTGTGTTTTTAATTATTTACATAAAGAACCCTTTTAGCCTAAAAATTCCTCTTAGAAGGAGAAAATACATTTGTGTCCTTTCCATTATATGACAGAATACTGTTGCTGTTGAATAAATGCACAGTTAATATATAATGGATAATCTATGTTTATCTATGTTAACTAGCATTTTGTCAAATGCATCAGTTGTTTTAGTTTTAATTTTTCCTCCCACAGAAATAACTCTG
This sequence comes from Callithrix jacchus, assembly GCF_049354715.1. Taxonomy (NCBI): domain Eukaryota; kingdom Metazoa; phylum Chordata; class Mammalia; order Primates; family Cebidae; genus Callithrix; species Callithrix jacchus. The sequence continues at coordinate 8,086,851 of NC_133522.1, read as the reverse complement.
GGTCTGTTAGTTATCACTCCCAGCTTTCGGAATATCTGCAGATTTGGTATGCATTACCTATTATTACAAATAATTGATATAAAATTTGTTGTAAAACAGTCTTTGTCTAATTCTAAAAGATGTAAAGATCACCTGGCGAGTCAGTTAAAGTTAAGGTCCTGGGTCTTGCTCCAGAGATTCTGGTTCAGTAGATCTTACATAGGATATGAAAACTTACATTTCTGACAAGCTCAGAAGCCTGCTGAAACCGCCCTTCATTTTTAGTTACACTGCTTCAGTAAAAAGTCAGAATATGTCAGTCTTTTAAAGCTGCTTTATACTTTAATTCAACAAAACATTTATTGGCCACATACTATCTATAAATCACCCTGTTGGAAATTTCAAGAAATCCTGCAATGATTAAAATATGGTCTCTCTTCTCAAAGGGTTTTAAATTAATGACACAATAGACATGGCTGGCAGCTATAACTTGACTTGCACATTCCCCGAGAATGACCTTGTATGGCAGACCATCTGAATGTGCGGCGAGTTCCAAGCTCAGGAATCTGGGAGTGGCTGACCCGGATGTCCATTACTCATCTGTGAGGAACATCTGAGCCCCCACACCAACCACCATTCTGTGGAATGCAGGCCATGCAGGGAATGGAGGCCCTTTGTTTTGGGTTAAATAAAGGTTTCCAGGTGGAGGTTCTTAGGGTAAGGGTGTTGAGGTAAAATGTTATGTAGAGTGCATGCCTTTTTTTTTTTTTTTTTTTTTTTTGTGAAGGAGTTTCACTCTTGTTACCCAGGCTGGAGTGCAATGGCACGATCTCGGCTCACTGCAACCTTTGCCTCCTGGGTTCAGGCAATTCTCCTACCTCAGCCTCCTGAGTAGCTGGGATTACAGGTGTGCGCCACCATGCCCAGCTAATTTTTTGTATTTTTAGTAGAGACGGGGTTTCACCATGATGACCAGGATGGTCTTGATCTCTTGACCTCGTGATCCACCCGCCTCGGCCTACCAAAGTGCTGGGATTACAGGAGTGCATGCCTTTTATAAGGAGTTGCAGCTCTTTTGCCCAGCCTACCACCGCTGGGCCATGCTATTATCCTGTCCAGGCTGCCGCCACTGTATATAATCCCCCTGCCCAAAAAAACCCGTGTGTCATTCACCGGTTCTGAGTCTCTTCTTCAGGCTCTTGAACCTGATGCCAACCCAACTGTAGTTGATAGGAATTTAGCATGACAATAACTTAGTATAAGACCTATAATCATTAAATAAGGACTAAAACAGTACAAGTAAAGTTATTTGGGATACACCGAGGAAGAAAATATAATCAAATAGTTATTTATTTTTTATGTCAAATCTGAAGCTGACTTTGGAAAGTTAATTAAAAATTATGTATTATTTGTTTTTATTCTTAGTAATGTGGTTAGAGTATCCCATTACAGATCAGTTTTATTCAGCTTTAACTATTTTATTTGTACTCTATATCCATCACTTATTTCAGTGTCTATTCTTTACTCAGATTTCGCTATTATATACTTCATGATGCAATTTATTTTTTAAAATCAAAATAATGAATGAAAATTTCAGATAAATTTCTGAAAGTGGTGTAGGAGAAAGTGAAAGGGACACAAATGAAGGAAAAAATGTAAAGAAGCTGGTGATCTATCCATGACTCCAAAATGCTAGAATGTCATCATAACAGCACTAGAAATTTGCTACTACGTGGATCTCCAGGTCTTGTTCTCAAAGCCACAGAGTGTGCTAAGTTTAACCAGATCATGCGTTCAGAAAGGGGCTCCAATGGAATGATGAGAATGAAACAGATAAAGCCAATTTCCGGTAGTTGATACTGAGGGGAAATATCAATTTAAATGGAATACCACAGACCTACAGCTTTCGTCCTGTTTCCCTAAATTCAAATATTGAATTTCTTAGCTGTTAAGGTGCAAACCAACATGATAACTCTTTTGTAGGATTATTTTGAGGATTTAATGCATAAATTCAGTTAATGCACTAAGAAGTATCTGGTAGATAGAAAATACTTAACATAGCTGAGCTATTATTTTACAGATAGATCAATAACATCATCTTTATACAAAGTATGGTTGGTCTGTTATCCCAAAAGTGTTATTTTAAGACCAGCAATTTTTGGTAATATATTTGAATATTTTTGAAAATCAATTTTAAAATTACAGTTTTCTAAGACTAAAACATATGACTTAAACATGTTTATTCCCTTTGCTTTTCTTTATCTTATTGAGAAAGATAAAATAAATAGTATTAAGAATAGTTTAAATAGATTTTTGGATAAATATTCCGATGGGTTGTAAAAGTTTACCAAAATTTAAAACAGCATGGATAATATAAAATAAGCACAGTGTTTTATCTCAGTTTAAAAATATAAGTACTAGTATGACTATGCCAACAATTTGTACATTATAGAACATTCAAATTCTTGTCTTACACTTTTGCATCCTTAACCTTTAGCCCTTATTATTTTCTAAAATATCAAAAAGCATTAAACAAGGCCAATATAATAACGTGATAAAATTCTTCCACTTGGCAATTAATTGTAATTGAAACATGGTTAAAATGGTGCTTAGTACTTAGCAATACTAAATATTTTATTTCTAAATTAAGTTGACAAGTTATAATTATCTGGATTCAGGCCAGTTTATTACATGAGAAAGAAGCAAGTCCCATCTTATAAGATGACTTTGCATATTTGATACCGCTTTGGCCAAACTATCTCCTTTATTTATTCATCAAAAAAGAATTATCTCAAAAATACAGAGTCCAGGGACACATTGGCATTATAGACTTATATTATATGCCTTTTCTCAATACATAATTGTTACAAAGGTCAACCTAAAACCAATAAGCTTATATGTGTCTGCACATGTGCGTGTACATATTTCCCCATCCTGACCCCTGTTATGTCAGATAGTTTTACACTTTCAGGTGTTCTTCAGTCTTTCAATTCTCATAGCACCTAAGTGTGAAACTCAGAAGTTGACTTTCAGATATCATGGTAGAAGAAGGGAGGTCTTGGCTCTAAGCTGATTCGTCTAAGTCAATGGCTCTCAGCCTTAACTGCACATTGGAATTTCCTGAGGAACAGAAGGTCTCAGAATATTTTCGTAAAATCTTTTCAAGCAATTATAAAATGCAGCTAAGTTTGCAGACCATTACTTTAAATCAACAATTAGGTATATATTGTTTTATTACTATATTCTTGCCATCCACCTATCCAACCCATTTTACCTGGATCCTGCCAACCTCTGATTAAGACATCTATTGAGCATTAGTACGTATGCATATCAGTGCATTGGTGATGACAAAAATGTTCTCCCTTTCTATAACAATTAGTGTATTTGGGAGATTTGTGATTTTTTTAAGAAGTATTTATGCCTGTGCATATGAGGTACCAGTCTAGTTGCGACTGGAAATACAAAGATGAGTCAGATACAGTTTGCAACCAAGGAGCTTGAAATTTGTTGAGACAAATTAACGTGCAAAGAGTTTTAGTATCAGAAAGGTTTTAATGCAGTTTTTTTCAACACTAGCTGTACATTAGAATCACCTGGAGAGTTTTAAAAAATGCTGATGGCTGTTCCCAGAACTGTATCAGGGTTCCCCAAGAACTGTATCAGAATGTTTCAAGTGCTCCCATGTGAATGTCTTTAATGTGCTTCTGGGTTTGAGAAGCCCGACTTTAATATATCTTCTAATAGCAATAAAAGTTCCATGACAATAAGGGAAGAAAAGGCTTTGGGGAGTAGGGAGCATTTAATATTAATGGAGAATGATCATGAACTTACTGTATAGCGGACACTTTACATCAGTTAATTCACTTAATTATCACAAAAACCCTTGAAATAGGTGCTTTAATCCCTGTAACAACTGAGAAAACCAAGTCATAAAAAGAGTAAGTGACTTACCCGAGGCCACGGAGATGGTGGAACCCAAACCAGAACCCAGGGACTCAAACGTCAAGGCTTGTTCTGCTAATGCTACGTTATTCTTCCTAAAGAATGGGAATTTAGAAAGTAGATCGAAGTAAATAAATTCCAGAAGAAACAGAATGAATGGTATGGAGTAATGTCTACAAGCAAAGGCCCTAGAGCCAGATACGTGCCTCTTCAGATTCTGGGTCTATCATGAATTAGCCAAGTTACTGAGCTTCTCTGTGCCTCAGTTTACCCATATGTGAAGAGAGCATAATAAGAGCATTTATTTCACAGAATTAGTGTAAGATAAAATCAATCGATCATTAATATTAGCAATGATACTTGCTTTAAGAAAAAGAACAACTATCAGGGAAGTTGAAATGTCTGGTTATGGAGCAGTGAGAAGTCCAGAGTTAGATTATGGGATACATAGTAGCCTAAATAGTTAGTTAGCATGTTTAGAATTCCAAGTTTAAACCTCCTGTCCTGTTGTAATAATTGGGAATGCCTGCTTTACTCTTAAATGTGTCCTGCTTTGGACAATAGACGATCTACCATCACTATAGTATATTAAGTCTTTACAGCCCAAATAAGGGTCTTACAGGAAGCATCAACAATGGCCTTTGACTTTGGAAGAGAAAAGAAATAAGATCTGTATTTTTAAAAGTAAGCAGCAGTATTTGATGGATTGCAAATTTGTAAAATTTTATAATTTCCAAATGCGAAGCAGTATACACATGTGCTTTGAAAGATACAGTGGGCACTGGGGACATAAATCAAGGGAAGAAGAGTTGAGAATGACATGTATCCTAGTGAGACTGAATCTTTAATCTTTACAATCAACCATCAAGCCAGGAATCCTTTCATTATTAAGGCCACGTGTGGTCTGAAGCACTGGAAAAGACCAGACCTCAATACATTTGGCCACATTGCCAGCGGTGTGTGGGTTTTGGTTTTCCTTACTGTGGGACATCATAGTAATCCAGTCCAGAGTGAAAAACAGTGTTATATCTAAGTCTTTATGACCCATGGCCTGAGAATGGGGACCAGGTGAGCAAGCTCATCTGTGTGAAAATAAAAGGGAGGGCGAAACAAGAGGCGAAGGAGAGAATTGGTTGCTGTCAGATCTTTTAAAAACTGTCATTCGTCTGAAAGAGCATAGGCGTCCAGCTCTTGTGAAAAGGAGTAAGTCTGTGTTATTTTCCTTACCTTGCTGATTTTCATGTGGATATGATTCTCAGTCCGAGATCCCTCTAAAAGCACATGTCACCTCTCACATAACATTGAAGAAACATGGAAAATAAGTGAACCTATGACTGAAAACTGAAGCCAGAATTTCTGCATTCCTTGAAAGTACCCATAGTTCCTTTAATTATACTTGAGGCTTATAAACAGGAAAGTGTTTCACATATCTAGAGAATCCAAGAGGTGAGCCAAAAAAATAATATAAATATACGATTTGGCAAAACCAAACTAGATTAAAGCAACATGATTTACTAAGAAAGAGAAATAGTACCAATGATGGAATCATGCAACTTACTACTTATTTGAGAAAGGTTTGTAACTAAGAGAGAGACTTTCAATGTTGATAAATATAACAAAGATACAGGAGATAAAATAAGAGAAAGCATTTATTTTAAAAGTTATCACTTTAGGAACACTAAATGTCCTTTATGTATTGTCACATTTCCAAACTTTGCTTTCAAAGAGAGATAGAGTGTGAGATCCTAGAGTTTGTTACTTCTATGCTGATTACTGAAAATAGTATTTTAATAATTATCTCCAATATATTTCTACTATTAAATATCTTCATCTTATTTAACTAATTCCTATTTGTCCACTTTCTAAGGTTTTACAGTCACTTTAGTACTGCATTGATTTTAGCCAGATTTCTATCCATGTAACATTAGGAGGTCTCTGATGTCAAAATGAATCTCATAATTTGGTATGAATCAGACCAACAATTTGAGAGCTACTTTTCAGAGAAAGCCCAATTGTGTTTAAATACATCTGCAAAGTGCTTTGTTCCCTTCGGTATCTAGAAGACACACGTGAAATTGATTGAGGGCATTACATGAAATATTTCAATCAAGTCATTCTACAAGAATAAATAAAAATTGTTTTGTTCATTAGCAATTAACATGCAGCTTATCACTTGATTCATTAGCATGCTTGTGCAAACACAAGTTTTTTATCTACTTTTTCTTCCCAGAATTCCTCTCACTTCTCACTCTTCCTGGCAGGAAGTCACTGTGGTGACATCTGTTTCTTGTAGAACTATCAAGAACGATAAGCAACTTCTTGTGTTGTTTAAGTCATGGATTTTTCCTTCTTTTCTCCAACAGTTAATGCACTTCTTTTCTGCCATATGGAAAAGATAAATACCAGAACCTAAAATATCAGAGTACAAGAGAAACAAGAATGAACTCTTTGAACACTAACCATGAAGGAAGTACTTAAGAAGTATGTTCAAAGGTGTTGGGAGTTTTGTGTTTTTGTTATTAAAGTAGTGACCACATCAAAAAAGTTAGCTAGCAAAATTTTTCCTTTCTATCACCCTATTCAAAAATTAAAATAGGTGCAATGAGTTAAAGCCATACCTCATTTCCAGGTGTTTAATGCTGCATAACAAAACACCTTTAAATTTTTGACTTAAAATAACATTTTATAATTATCCTAATGAATCTGTGGCTGAATGAGCTTGGCTGGGTGGTCTCAGTTGGAGTCTCTTGTGCACTGCAATGAGACATTGGCTGAAGGTGCAGCCATCTGATGACCTGACAGGGCTAGATTCCTATCACTGACAGCTGATGAATGCTGTTGGTTGGAAGCCCAGCTGGGGCTGCAAATTTTAGCACTGAGACCAGCCTCTCCTAGTGGCTTGGACTTCTGATGGCATGGCAGTTCAGTTTCAAGAGAGAGTGTCCGTAATACTAAGACGAAAAATGACAAGTGTTTTAATGACCCAAATTCGGAAATCATGTGACATCACTACTGTCATATTCTGCTGTTCAAAAAGTGAGTCACTCTGTCAACCTAAATTCAAGAGTTCGAATCACACAAGGACCTGAATACGAGGAGACATGTCTCTTTGGGAGGAAGGGAAGGAATACATTGTTGAAGAGTAAATACCAGACCTCAAATTAAAATTTTATATGGAAAGCCAGAGAGAATTTTTATATGAAAAATATTCCAACTTGGCTGAGTGTGGTGGCTCACTCCTGTAATCCCAGCACTTTGGGAAGCTGACGTGTGTGGATCGCCCGAGGTCAGGAGTTCAAGACCAGCCTGGCCAACATGGCGAAACCCCGTCTCTACTAAAAATCCAACAAATTAGCCAGGCGTGGTGGCCTGTGCCTGTAATCCTAGCTACTTGGGAGGCTGAGGCAGGAGAATTGCTTGAATATGTGAGGTGGAAGTTGCAGTGAACTGAGATCGCACCATTGCACTCTAGCCTGGGCGACAGAGCAAGACTCTGTCCCCCCTCAAAAAATTCAAACTTACAGAATTTACAGATTCATGGTCCAATTGGTTATAAAACATATAATTTCATTCAGTGTTTAAGATTACTTTACCTAATACCCAACTGTATCGGATTTTGTGTTTATAAGTATCTGTTAACATACATATGTTTTAGTAAATAAGATTTCACATTACTATCAGAACTGCAATACTTATATTAGGGATATTTTTTCCTTTTTCAGTATTGATCATTTTCAATAATAATGGCTAGCATTTATTAAGCGTTCACAAAGTTGCAGAATTGATCATTTTTCTGTACATTAATCCCATAACAAATCTATGAAAGAAGTACCATTATTCTCACTTTATGGATGAAGACAAAGGCTCAAATATTAAGAATTTACTAATAATCTTATTGCTAATGAGTGACAGAGATGCAACTTGGACCCAGGGAATCTGGATCCAGACCTAGTACTCTTAAACATAATAGCCGCTACAAAATAACTCAAGTATGAATGTGATCATGTTACCCTGTATCGGAATCTGCGTCAGTTTTAAGTAATGTCTATTCCCTTCAGCCAAAGATCAGAAACACTTGTAATAAAACAAGCTGGGTTTATTACTCACCGCAGCATGGAGGAACATCCGACATGGAAACATGGAATGTCTCAGAAAGACAGTTTTCGAAAAAGCCTGTTATAGGATTTTGGCTTTGATTGGGTGAATTTTGACATGTTCTAAGAAAGCAGCAATTTGCTTTAAGATTCAATGAAATAAGACAGTGAGGGCAATTCTATGATTGGGCATCTCATAAAATATTATCTATAAGGAAGGAAAACTTCAGGAAGGCTAAAGTTGTAATTAGGTTAAGAAATAGTAGTCCCTCGCACTAGCCAAGAAATAGCAATTCTTAAGAGTTTGGTGGTTTGCACAGTGACCTTGTTTTTGAATATAGTGGATCCTATTTATTTTATCACAACATTATTTTTCTCTAATGCTTAAAATGTAGAGTTAAAACAAATAATCTAGGCCGGGCGCAGTGGCTCACACCTGTAATCCCAGCACTTTGGGAGGCCGAGGCGGTGGATTACGAGGTCAAGAGATCGAGACCATCCTGGTCAACATGGTGAAACCCGGTATCTACTAAGAATACAAAAAATTAGCTGGGCATGGTGGCGCGTGTCTGTAATCCCAGCTACTCAGGAGGCTGAGGTAGGAGAATTGCCTGAACCCAGGAGGCGGAGATTGCAGTAAGCCGAGTTAGCGCCATTGCACGCCAGCCTGGGTAACAAGCGCGAAACTCCGTCTCAAAATAAATAAATAAATAAATAAATAAATAAATAATAAAAACAAATAAATAATCTAAACAAAGACACTGTATATTTGTAATTTATAATTTTTAGTGATTTTATTAGTAAAAATATTTTATCAAAGATTGTTTTATTATCTATTAACTATCTCTATATAATAGGCATTTCAATTTAAATGGTGTTATTATATTTTGAAGCAAACATTTTCCAAAAATAACAAATTTTAATTTTTTAAGTGAAATTGAAAAGAGTTGAAACATTGACAGTGACGACTGATTTTATGTTAATCAGGTGTATGTTTCAATATTAATGTTAAACTGATTCTTTTACATTAATTGATTTTAGCATCATTTCTCTGACATTTATATTGAAGAAAAAGACCAGAGATTTTGAAACCAGCTACACTGAGAGGTCAATGTGATACATGAGATTCATAAAAGTTTTATTCCATATCAACTGTAGCAGTATACCGCAGCAAAAGGCAAACTTACTTTTTATGATTCAACATCTTGGCAGACTAGGTTAAATTTTATTAAGATACATAGCAAAGTCCATAAAACCAAACTGGATAATATATGGCCATTGCTAGAATTCAGCATTTAAACAAAAGAACGTCACAAGTTAATTTCGTGCAGAAAAAAAAGAAAAGAAAAATTGTTTAGTAGTTCATTACTAGGTCTCATTTCTCTGACTACATATTTTTGTTTATCCTTCAAGGCTCGGCTCAGTTTTCACTTCCCTTGTGTGAGATAATTGCTGTCCTTTGTGGTCCTTAAAACACTTTCAATACTTCTATCATTTTTATCTACCCAACTAGACTGTAGATTCTTCAAGAACAGAGTGATTAATCTCCTTACCTCAGTGCCAAAAATTATGTCTGGCATATAACAAGTGTTAGAAAAATACCTATTGAATGAATACATGAATGAATTCATAAGCATTAGATTTTATTCTCAGCTCAAGGATAAATTGGCTTACGAATATTCTTTCCCATAATTAACAAGGTAAGCATATAATATGCAATCAGTTTACTTTAAAAGTCAACTGTTTTTCTAAATTATGCAGCAAAGCTCTAACATTTTTTGATGTAAAGTTACTCTTTTTATTTGCTGTACTCATAAGACAAGATATTTTCTTTTTATTTTTTAACTTTTATTTTAGTTTCAGGAGTTCATGGGCAGGTTTGTTATATAGGTAAATTGCATGTCACAAGAGTGTGATGTTCAGATTATTTTGTCACCCAAGTAGTAAGTATAGTACCTGATAGTAGTTTTTCTACCCTCACCGTCCTCCCACTGTCAACCCCCAAGTAGGCCCTGATGTCTATGGTGTTCCTCTTTGTGCCTGTGTGTACTCATTGTTGAGCTCTGATGTATAAGTGAGAACATGTGGTCTTTGGTTTTCTGTTCTCTCAGGATTATGGCCTCCAGATCCATCCACGTTGCTGTAAAGGACATGTTCTCATGTTATACGGGTGCATAGTATTCCATAGTATATATGTACCACATTTTCTTTATCTGGTCTACCATCTGTGGACATTTGGTTGATTCCATGTATTTGCTATTATGAATAGTGGTACAATGAATATATGCATGTATCTTCATGGTAAAAATGATTTCTATTCCTTTGGGTATATACTCAATAACAGGACTGATGGGATGAATGGCAGTTCTGTTTTAAATTCTTTGAGAAATCGCACTGCTTTCCACAGTAGCTGAACTAATTTACATTCCCACCAGCACTGTACGAGCATTCCCTTTTCTCTGCAAACTCACTAGCATTTCTTATTTTTTGACTTTTTATTAATAACCATTCTGACAGGCATGAGATGGTATCTCATTGTGGCCATGATTTGCATTCCTCTAATGATTAGTGGTGTTGGGCATTTTTTTCATATTCTTGTTGGTCACATGTATGTTTTCTTTTGAAAAGTGTCTGTTCATGTCTGTATTAGATAAGGTTCTCTAGAGGGACAGAAGTAATAAGATAGATGTAACTCTGAGGGGAGTTGATTAAGGAGTATTGACTTATAGGATCACAAGGTGTAGTCCCACAAAAGGCCATCTGCAAGCTGGGGAGCAAGGAAGCCAGTCCAAGTCCAGAAACCTCAAAAGTGGGAAAGCCAACAGAGCAGCCTGCAGTCTGCGGCCAAGGCTCCAGAGCCTCTGGCAAACCACTGGTATAGGTCCAAGAATTCAAAAGCCAAGGAACTTGGAGTCTGATATTTGAAGGCAGGAAACATTCAGCATAGGAGAAAGATGAAAGCTGGAGGACTCAGCAAATCTACTCATTCCACCTTCTTCTGCCTGCTTTATTCTAGCTGCACTGGCAGCTGATTAGACGGCACCCTCCAGATTGAGAGGGGGCCTGCCTTTCCCAATCCACTGACTCAAATGTTAATCTCCTTCGGCAACACCCTTTCATACATACCCAGGAACAATACTTCGCATCTGTCAATACAATCAAGTTGACACAATGTATTAACCATCACAAGTATTTGCTATTGAGTCACTAGGATGTCTTTTGCCCACTTTTTAAGGGGGTTGTTTATTTTTTGCTTGTTAGTTTAAGATCCTTATAGATTCTGGATATTAGACCTTTGTCAGATACACGGTTTATGAATATTTGCTCTAATTCTGTGGGTTGTCTATTTACTGTGTGGATAATTTCTTTTGCTGTACAGAAGCTCTTTAACTAGGTTTTAGTTACCAATATTGTTTTCACTGTGATTGCTTTTGGCCTCTTCATCATTAAATGTTCTCCCATTCCTAAGATTAGAATGCTATTTTCTAGATTTTCTTCAAGAGTTTTTTATAGTTTTAGGTATTACATTTAAGTATTTAATCCACCCTGAGTTGATTTTTGAATATGACGTATGAAAGGGGTCCAGTTTCAATATGCATATTCTAGCTAGTTATCCCAGCACCATTAATTGAATAGGGATTCCTTTTCCCATTGCTTGTTTTTGTTGACATTGTTGAAGATCAGATAGTAGTAGATGTGTCACCTTTTTCGGGATTCTTTATTCTTTTTTTTTTTTAACTCATTAACAGTGTTATTTACATATAAAAGTAACAAAATACAGTTGAGAGACTGAATCATATAAATAAAATTACACGGTGTGCACCTGTCATAACAGTCATCAGTTTCACATGTTTCTGCTGAAAACAGTTGAGCTCTTAGTTCCTCAGTACCATTGGCCTTCTCTTTTTTGGAAAAAAAAAATCTATTTCTATTTTTTTTTCTTTTTTTATTGCATTTTAGGTTTTGGGGTACATGTGCAGAACATGCAAGATAGTTGCATAGGTACACACGTGGCAGTGTGTTTTGCTGCCTTCTTCCCCTTCACCCACATTTGGCATTTCTCCCCAGGCTATCCCTCCCCAGCTCCCCACCGCGCTGTCCCTCTCCTATTTCCCCCAATAGATCCCAGTGTGTAGTGCTCCCTTCCCTGTGTCCATGTGTTCTCATTTTTCATCACCCGCTTATGAGTGAGAATATGCGTTATTTCATTTTCTGTTCTTGTGTCAGTTTGCTGAGAATGATGTTCTCCAGATTCATCCATGTCCCCACAAAGGACACAAACTCATCATTTTTGATTGCTGCATAATATTCCATGGTGTATATGTGCCACATTTTCCCAGTCCAGTCTATCATCGATGGACATTTGGGTTGATTCCAGGTCTTTGCTATTGTAAACAGTGCTGTAATGAACATTCGTGTGCAGTATCCTTATAGTAGACTGATTTATAGTCCCTTGGATATATACCCAGTAATGAGATTGCTGCGTCAAATGGAATTTCTATTTCTAGGTCCTCGAGGAATCGCCACACTGTCTTCTACAATGGTTGAACTAATTTACGCTCCCATAGAGGATTCTCTATTCTTTCCCATTGGCCTATGTGTCTGCCTTTGTACCAGTACTATGATGTTTTGGTTATAGTAGCCTTGTGGTATAGTTTGAAACAGGGTAATGTGATACCTCCATGGTTGTTCGTTCTACTCGGAATAGCTTTGGCTATTCAGGCTCCTTTTTTGGTCTATATGAATTTCAGAAGAGTGTTTTCTAATTCTGTGAAGAACGTCATTGATAGTTTGATAATAACAGCATTGAATCTATAAATTGCTCTGGACAGTATGACCATTTTAATTATTAATTCTTCCTATAAGCATGAAATGTGTTCCATTTGCTTGTGTCATCTCTGGTTTTTTTTCATCAGTGTTTTGTAATTCTCATTGTAGAGATCTTTCATCTACCTTGTTAGCTGTATTCCTAAGTATTTTATTATTTTTGTGGCTTTTGTGAATGAAATTACATTCTTGGTTTGGCACTCAGCTTGGATGTTGCTGGTGTATAGAAATACTACTGATTTTTGTACGTTGTTTATCAGATCCAGGAGCTTTTGGGCAGAGATTATGGGGTTTTCAAGTTATAAAAATCATATTATCTGCAAACAGAGATAGTTTGAGTTCCTCTTCTCATCTGGATGCCTCTTCCTCCTCTTACCTGATTGCTCTGGCTAGGACCTCCAGCACTTTGTTGAATAAGAGTGGTGAGAGAATTCTTCCTTGTTTTATTCCAGTTCTCAGGAGGAATCCTTCCAGCTATTGCCCATTTGGAGTAACAGTACTGGCAGTGGGTTTTTCATAGAAGGCTCTTAATATTTTGAGGTATGTTCCTTCAATGCCTAGTTTCTTGGGAGCTTTTACTGTAAAGAAATGTTGAATTTTATTGAAAGCCCTTTCTGCAGAAAGATGTTTTGTTGAGACTGTTTTGTTGTTTTGTTTTTGGAGTTTGTTTTAGAAACTATAAAACAGGTGTGGATCATCTGTTGTCATTAAAGGAAACTTATAAGTAAAATTTCAAGTGTATATTTTTTAAAACACATAGAAAGTTAGTTTAATTTCAAAAGCAAATAAAACAAATATTGATATTTATCAATACCACATGAAAAGTGTTTAAATTAATATCAAAACTAAAAAAAGAAAAGAATCCCCAATGTCTAGAATGCTAAGACAAGAACAAATAGAACACATTTGTTAATTTGCAGATATTTATAGCTATATATAAAGTACTAAATATAACATTTCTATAGACTATTATTCAGGGAAAATTCATAGTATTTCTTTTCAAATAAGACATCACTAAAAGGTCTAAATAGTTTTATTCTATAAATTAGTAAGCAAACATGAAATTAATTTTGTTAACTCTTCTATTATTACTCTTAAGTGCAAAAAATGACAAATTATTGCCAATAATTCAAGTTGCACCAATTAATAGTAATTGTATCAATTGTAATACTATCTAGACCAATTATTATATCTCTTATAATTTTCTGATAGGCCATGTGTAGAACAGACCTGATTTGGCTTCCCAAGTATCTTGAGAAAAGTGTAAGGTGATGATATTCAGAGAGAAGTCATTTTTCTTTATTAAAAATAAATATTTTATTCTACCCTCCTGAGAAACGCATTGTAACCAATTAATACTAAGATGAAATTCAAATCTTATATAATGAACCATGAACATAATTCACATATCTGGATGGAGCCATATTTCTGAGGAATGGAGAGAAACAAACTGCCAAGATGTATGGAGGTTATAAATATGTTTTCTTGGTTTTATTCATATGGATCGTTAGGGCCCCAGTTAGAAAAACATGCGGTATAGTACATGTTTTTTTTTTACTATAAATATATGAGAGACACATTGTAAGTTTCTCAGAATATTTATGCCATTGTAACAGTGAAATATTTTCCTGCTAATAGAAATCTAACAGAATTGCCACAAAAGCATACAAAATTGCACTTCATCTTATCTCCTGCCCCGTCACCTGAGTCTTGACAGTCTTTTCCCCTCCATCTTTCCCCTGTTCTCTGTCTCTCCAACTGTTAAATCCTAACTGTTGGAAGTATTTTTTTTTATATTAAAGGGCACCATTTTATCAAAAATTCTTATTGTTAAGCATGTGAATATTTGAAGATTTTATTTGTAAGAGATACTCTATACCTTTAAAAAAAAAGTATTAGTAATAATTCACAGTCCAAATGCTATTGACCATTTACCAAATAATTTTTACATCAGCATTTGTGATCTAAGTTATGTTGCTAGTGATTAGAATGACTATAAGCAACATTTAGGTGTAGGATATTAATAAATTTTTCATTAAGTGCTTTCTATATGCTAGATGGATACCTTGTGATAACTTAGGTTCATAGAAGCTAAGTAATGTGCACAAGGTTTTAAAACTGGTAAGTGGCAGAGTCAGGATAAAAATATACCCAAACTGGTTTTGTACCCCCATGCTGGCCCTTGTCACTACACTGTCCTTGCTATAGAACATTAGTGGTTCTTCTATAGATAAGGAGACCAAGATCCGTTGAGTTAAAATAACTTGTGCAAAGTTATGCTTCTCTCACTATCATAGATTTTTACTTTTCTTATTCTAATTGCCCCTTGGTAAAATCTGCGCCTTTCTCCAGGGGCTCAATTTTTTATTTGCTCCATCCACAGGCCAGGCTTGTACAACTTTCCCAGTGCTTTGGGAGAGTGCTTTCCCAGACTTTGGTTTAGGCCACTTAGCCAAAATAGGAAGGTACTGAAGTATACCGACTAGACCAGAGAGTTGCAGTTTCAGGTCAACAACAGAATCTAAAAAAGTGACAGATAAATCATGAGGAGAGGGAGAAATGACGCAAACATAATACGGGAGAGTGGGGGAAATTAATCTGCAAAAGAGACAATCTTTAGAAGAAGAGAAAAGTTTCTGGATTTGAATATTTGCAGAGTGATGTGTTGGCTATCTTCTCGCAGCCACTCTGCTGTGACTGAATGTTTGTTCCACCTACCCACCTGTAGCATAATGTTTTTGACAGTCATCCTTATTATTCTATCAACACAATGCAAACTAGGCATCAAGAATTCATTCCTAGTTGTTGAGAAATATGATATTTTATGGATGTACCACAGTTTGTTCATCCATTTTCCTGTTGATGCACTTTTGGGTTATTTCTAGTTTGGGGTGATTATGAATAAAACATCTATAAATATCTATAAATATTCAGGTAAGGTCTTTGTTGTAACCTATGTTTTTATTTCTTCAGGGTAAATACATAAAAATGAAATTGTTGGATTATATAGAGTTCTATAGAAAATCTCTAGGCCATAGTTTCTTCATTTATAAAATAGGAATAAATTGTTTTCCTGTGGATTAAATGGGTAAACATGATGTGGCATTTAGAATATTCTCTGGCACATAGTAAAAACTCAATAAATGCTAGCTATTAACATTATCAGGGACATATTGTCAATTCCAGTCCAAATCCCAAATTGGCCTCTTGCCTGAAATTCTTTTAAGTTCAGAAGAATCTGTATCTGTGGATGTGTTTATTTATATTGTTCTTTGTTCCAGCAAAGTTTAAGAAGACATCTGTCAATATTAGAGCTGAAGCTTACCTGAAGATAACAAATGATGACATTTGAATTTTGTTTCACCTTTGGAGTTTAAGATTCAGCTTCATAGTGGTAGGATAATCAGCAGACACTCATACATAATAGTATGGTTTTAAAAATACCCCATCAATATTTATCAACTTCTACGCCTATGTAATAATATGGATCCATACAATAGTACTCCATCCCTTAGCTCTAGTTTTACAGAATAAAAAGGTAACAAGCTTAACGTTAAAGACAGAACCAGAATTAAATATTCCTAAGGTGTTTGTCTCCTTTTATCAGACCACACTGGCCTTATAAGTGCTAATGTGTGTGTGCATGTGTTTCTGTGTATGTGTATGTGTATGTGTGTGTTAATTAACATACTTGTATTAAAAAAAACAGTTCTGCAATTGAATTAATTTTATCTTTCAACCTTAAGAATATTAGACCCCTTATAACATCCAAATTCTATTTTTAAAAAACTATATTCAATCTTCTTATTCTTTCTCTTGCTTGGCAAGTTATTAATGTAATATCAATGACAGAAGAAAAATATAAAATCTCTAAGTTTACTCTCAAAATACAAAAATCAAAGAGCAAAATCCACAAGTTGTAAATTGTATATTCTCTCTAACACTTTGCCTTGTGTATTTTAGAAATTGATTTTGTTAGTTTGAGACGATTTTTGATAGTTTATTTAGAATATTTATATAGTGTAAGAAAAATCCATTTCTGTTCAGGCATATACACACACAAACCCTAATACATTCGGAAGAATTCAATAAGCCATCTGAATTAAACTGTTACAAACGTGAATTATGCAAGTGAAATGGGCTCAAATTTCTTTTAGTGAATTCCCCATCATTTGGATTCACCTGATGTTTAAGTTCACGAAGCCTTGAAGAAAATCCAGCTTCGAGTGGAATTTAGGAGGGCAGAACAAAGCAGGCAAATCCAAGCGATGAGAGCTGTCAGTAGATCTGCCATGGGAGAAAATTGGCAGGTTCTGCCTGGCTCTTGTCACAGGTGGAACATAATTTGATGGCTTTATCTATAACTCTCCTGAGCATTTTTTTCCACATCATGGAAATCTGATTCAATTCAGTCTGACAGATGGATATCCAACTTGTAGAAATGTGGGAGCCCTTGAAACTCACACTGAAAGAAACATGACCGCCAGTCTTCTTGGGAACAGAGATACAAGTCAGTAAGTTGTGATATTGAGGACATCTGTTACTGAGTTTCACATTCCTAGCCCCAGGCATGCACTATGAGAACCATAATATGTGTATGGCCCCCTGCAGATAATTTTGTTACATTGGTTAAGCTTAAGTGTAAAAGGAAGAATAAGATGAGTTGCATAAATGCTGTATTTGCCTAACTGCATTTTTAATCATTCTTTGAATATAACCAATGTGACTTAGCTCTGCAGGTTCACTGTCACTGATAAACTAAATATATTTGGGGCCCTGGCTCTGATCTCTGGGATCAACTAAAAGGGTTAATGGTCATGAAACGTTATTTAATGTTACTTTAGGGATATGTGCAGTCTTTGTTCAGAATTTGAGGAAATTCAGGATGTTAGTTCATGAATATCACAAAATGCTACAATTTTTCTTCTTTCCTGTTTGCCTTTCTCCTCGTAAATTGTGTTTTCACTTTGTATGTTTGGAAACGCAAGAAGCAAAAGGCTAATTGGAGAGAGGATGATACACTGGGTAATAAATTACTGTGTAATAAACTTGAAAAAAGTTTCAAGAAATTTGTCTATAAAACATATTTGGCTATTTTTTCAGGTTGACAATCTACACAAAAACGTCTAAGTGAAAATTTCTCAGCATTTCTCTCTCATTAGCTGCATAACATACACGATTGCACAGAACACCAATTCTGCGCTCAGCTTTTATTGAAGGACTTGCAATACGCCCTGCTTTGAATATTTTTTTTCCTCGAGGATTGATTCCTCTTTTAAGTTTCAAAAGTCACCTTACCAAAGGACACTTCTTACCTCACCCTCCTGTTTCGTTTTCATCTCTTTCCTCTGCTTTACTTTTCTTCATAGCACATCCCTACTCACATCGTATTTATTTGTATACTGTTCGTTCCTCCTCCCGGAATATAAGCCACATCACAGAAGTTACTTTATCTGTTTCTCTCTGTTGGATGCCTTTGCCTAAAACAGTACCCAACATATAGTGTCTGCTCAATAAATATTAGTCAAATGAATGCAGATGAATCCACTCATCTCACAAATAAGTGTCTCCTCTAGCCGGTTTAATACAACCAGCTGAAAGTACTGAGGCAGGAGAAAAGGGTGTGGAGGCAGGGAAGTGAAAGCCGTTTCACACTGACTTCCTAGAACTAAATTGAAAGAAAAAATTTGAACTTTCCACACCTAAATACCAAAAGGACCAGAAGCTACCCCCTTTGCGAACCCGCACATTTTCTGTGCAGCAGATGGGAAATTGAAAGTACCTCTGGTTGGTGGTTTTTTGCTTTTGCTGTTCTGCATGGCCACTTTTCTGCATGCCACCTGTTCCGCATGGCTACCTTTTCTGCACGGCAGATGGGAAATAAAAAGTACCTCTGATTGGTTTGCTTTTTGCAACCGATCAGACATTTGCATAGAAATGTAACTTTGTAGCTTCACTTCAGACTAATTGCAGGCCAAGTCTTCATTTGCATAGAAGTGCAACTTTGTAACTTCACTTTGTGACTTCACTTCAGATGTTTGCATAGGAGTGTGACCTTTGTAACTTCACTTCAGCCTCCAATTGCTTGCTTTCAACAATGATACTGATGGCTGACCACCACTTCTTTACACGGGGTGAACACCAAGTGGCCAATGAGAAACTAGTGTGTATTTGGACCTGGGAAGATCCTGTACCGGGGTCCTTGAGCAGTTGTTCCAGCTGCTCCCACCCTGTGGAGTGTCCTTTCATTTTCAGTATATCTCTTCTTTTCTTGCTCCATTCTTTCCTTGCTTTATTTGTGCATTTTGTCCAATTCTCTTTATTCAAAACTCCAAGAATCTGAATACCCTCCACTGGTAACAGTACTAGATATTATATTCTTTTCCCACAGAGCACTTGAAAATATTAAACAGCTCTACTTCAGAGAATACCTCTTGAGAAGTTTTAGAAATGTAGATATTCCCATGCTGCTTGTGATGTGCGAACACCTGTGTTTTCACATAGAATCACTGCAGGCAAGTTTAGCTACCAGTTTTTAAAGTTGAGGGTGCTGCTGATGAAACATGCACCATTAGATATGCATACACTTTTTGTATGGCGCTTTATTTAAAGTTGTAAAACAAATGGGATTTGTTAAAAGTGACTTAATTATATACTAAAAGTAAAAAGTAATTGATTTTACTGGATAGTTAAACTTCACCCGTGATTATAAACATAATGGATAAGTGTGAGTTTACTTTTGAATACTAAAACTGTATTCAATGTCAGTTTGTGAATGTCATCCAGCCATGAATAAATAGGTCAGCATGTAATTCCTGCTCTTGAAAAACAGTCATGTACTCTCCTTTTCTATTAAATCGGTGTATGTGTCTCTAGCGGAATGAAAATCCATTGTATTTACTCAATATTTAGTTATGATATTACTGGGTGTATTAATCCCTTTTCAGATTGCTAAAGAAAAGAGGTTTAGTTGAATCACAGTTCTGCAAATCTGGGGAAGCCTCAGGAAGTTTACAATCATGATAGAAGGCAAAGGGGAAGCAGGCACATATTCACACGGCCAGCAGGAGAGAGAGAGCAAATGAGGAAGTGCAACACACTTTCAAACAAGCAGATCTCATGACAGCTCACTCACTATCATGAGAACAGCAAGGGAAAATCCACTCCTATGATCCAATCACTTCCCACTAGGCCCCTTTCTTGACACATGGGGATTGCAATTCAATATGGGCTCTAGGTGGGGACCCAGAAACAAATCATATCATTCTCCCCTTGGTCCCTCCCAAGTCTCACATTCTTCTCACATTTTGGAACACAATCATGCCTTCCCAATAGTCCCCCAAAGTCTTAACTAATTCCATCGTTAATCCAAAAGTCCAAGTCCAAAGTCTCATCTGAGACAATGCAAGTTCCTTCTGCCTATTAGCCTGTAAATTCAAAAGCAAGTTAGTTCCTTCCAAGATACAATGGGAGTACAGACATTGGCTAAATGCTACCATTCTCACTGGTACTACAGGCCCCATGCAAGTCTGGAGCTCAACAGGGCAGTCATTAAATCTTAAAGCTTGAAAATAATCTTGTTTAATTCCATGTCTCACATCCAGGCCATGCTGATGCAAGAGCTGGGCTCCCAAGGCCTTGGGCAGCTCTACCACTGTGGCTCTGAAGGGTACTGGTGGCTGCTTTCATGGGCTGGTATTGAGTGTCTTTTCCAGGTGGACACGGCAAGCTGTTGGTAGATTTACCACACTGGGGTCTGGAGGATGGTGGCCATCTTCTCACAGCTCCAATAGGCAGTACCCCCATGAGGACCCTGTGTGGGGACCCCAACCCCATGTTTTTACTCTTTATTGCCCTAGTAGAGGTTCTCTGTTAGGGCTCTGTTCCTGCAGCAGACTTCTGCCTGGCCATCCAAGTGTTTCCATACAGCCTTTGAAATCTAAGTGGAGGTTCCCAAATTTTTGCCTTCTGTGCAACCCCAGGCTTAATACCACATGGAAGCCATCAAGGCATGGGGCTGGAACACTCTGAAGTGATGGCCCAAGTTGTACCTTGGCCCCTTTAGCCATGACTAAAGCTGGAGTGGCTGGGACACAAGACGCTGTGTCACAAGGCTGTGCAGAGCAGCTGAGCCCTTGGTCTGGCCCATAAAACCATTTTTCCCTCATAGGCCTCTGGGTCTGTGATGGGAGGAGCTGCCTTGAAGATCTCTGAAATGCCCTGGAGACATTTTTCCCATGGTCCTGGCTATTAACTTTTGGTTCCTCGTTATTTATACAAATTTCTGCAGGTGACTTGCGCTTAAATTCCTCCCTCCAAAATAGGGTTTTGTTTTTTTTTTCTACCACATGGTCAGGCTACAGGTTTTTTTCAAACTTTTACACTCTGCTTCCCTTTTAAATATAAGTTCCAATTTTAGACCATCTCTGTGAACACATATGACTGTGGGCTTTCAGAAAAAGCCAGATCAGGCCGGGTGCAGTGGTGCATGCCTATAATCCCAGCACTTTGGGAGGCCGAGGCGGGTGGATCACGAGGTCAGAAGTTCAAGACCAGAAAAAGCCAGGTCACATCTTGAATGCTTTACTGCTTAGAAATTTCTTCTGCCAGATACCCTAAATCATCTCTCTCAAGTTCAAATTTCCACAGATCTCTAGGGCAGGGGCAAAATGCCACCAGTTTCTTTGTTAAGTATAGCAAGAGTGAGCCTCCCTCCAGTTTCCAATAAGCTCCTCGTTTCCATTTGAGACCACCTCAGCCTGGATTTCATTGTCCATGTCACTATCAGCATTTTGATCAAGACCATTCAACAAATCTCAAGGAAGTTCCAAACTTTTTCACATCTTTCTGTCTTCTTCTGAACCCTCCAAATTGTTCCAAGCTCTGCCTGTTACCCCAATTCCAAAGTTCCTTCCACATTTTCAGTTTTCTTTTTTTTTTTTTTTTTCTCCAGACGGAGTTTTGCTCTTGTTACCCAGGCTGGAGTGCAATGGCGCGATCTCGGCTCATCACAACCTCCGCCTCCTGGGTACAGGCAATTCTCCTGCCTCAGCCTCCTGAGTAGCTGGGACTACAGGCGCTCACCACCATGCCCAGCTAACTTTTTGTATTTTCAGTAGAGACGGGGTTTCACCATGTTGACCGGTATGGTTTTGATCTCTTGACCTCGTGATTCACCCGCCTCAGCCTCCCACAGTGCTGGGATTACAGGCTTGAGCCACCGCATTTTCAGGTATCTTTATAGCAACGTCCTACTTCTCTAGATACCAATTTTCTATAATAGTCAATATTCACACTGCTATGAAAACTATCTGAGACTGGGTAATTTATAAAGAAAAGAGATTCAGTTGGCTCATAGTTCTTCATGGCTTGGGAAGTCTCAGGAAACTTACAATCATGGCAGAAGGCAAAGGGGAAGCAAGGCATGTCTCACATAGCAGCAGGAGAAAGAGCGAGGTGGGTGACTGCCAAATACGTCCAAACCAACAGATCTCATGAGAAATCACTATCACGAAAGCATGGAGAAAAACACCCCCATGATTCCCACGAGGTCCCTCTCTCAACACATCAGGATTATAATTTGAGATGAGATTTGGGCGGGGACACAGAGCCAAAAATATCACCAGGGTCCTGTAGTTTTGAGGGTGACTCAAGATGAACTGCCTGCGTACTTTTGTTCTCTCATTCTTCCCCTTTTACAATCTATCTCTTCTCCAGTTGCACATTCTGGATGCCATGATACATTTCTAATGAGGCTCTTTCTTGCTTCGAGTTTCTCTGTCTGTGCCTTTGGTCTCTGTCATACTGTCATTACTTTCCTTGCCCTTCTGGTGCCTCCTGTTCTGGTACTAGTGCCTCTTTCTGTGGCTACGTGCCCCAAAAAACAAGCAGCAAGGTATTGTTCCCAATCAGTGATCTGACCCTTTTCATACTGTTCTCTACCTTCTCTATTTTTAGTGAGAGCCACCATGAAGACAAGTCTCTTCCTGGAAATCCAAACAACTTTCTACACATGATACTTGCATTTTCCATTCATTTGAAGTGCTCGTGTCACAGCTATGAGATAAAATCAAAGTGCCCTCTGGTTCTAGGGCTGTGAAGACATCAGACAAACTTTGATACTTACGTCAACTTGATGTGTGTTACATATGCATCTTAATAGTTTTAAAGAATGAATGCTCAAAAATATCGGGAATTGGGAAGATGCTTTTTTTTTTTTTTTTTTTTTTTTGAGACGGAGTTTCGTTCTTGTTACCCAGGCTGGAGTGCAATGGTGCAATCTCGGCTCACCACAACCTCCGCCCCCTGGGTTCAGGCAATTCTCCTGCCTCAGCCTCCTGAGTAGCTGGGATTCCAGGCATGCGCCACCATGCCCAGCTAATTTTTTGTAATTTTTAGTAGAGACGGGGTTTCACCATGTTGACCAGGATGGTCTCGATCTCTTGACCTCGTGATCCACCCGCCTCGGCCTCCCAAAGTGCTGGGATTACAGGCTTGAGCCACCGCACCCGGCTGGGAAGATGCTTTATATAAAGTCCTCTTAAGGTAGCAGATTTATCACCCGGTAACCTAGCAAATAAATCAACATCAGTAATAGTATAGCCAGGAAAAAATTTCACACATCTGAGGTCACCTGAGATCACCTCTATTTTCCCCAAATAACCATGACAACAAATGTTCTCATCTCCAAAGCTTCTCTTCCCATCATGACTGGCCTACCAGTTTTCATGTGAACACGAAGACAGCCTTTGAAGTAAACAAGTCCTTTAAACAACCTGAGTAAACAAGTGAATTCATATGACATTTTCCCAAATATATAGGAGAATATTGATTTATTTTTACTATTATCATTAATCACATATATTGGTCATCCACTGCACAGAATATCCTACCACTACATGGTGTAAGAGAGGGAAAAAAAATGGACCACTCTCTCCCATTATTTCAATTCTGAGCAAAGTTTTAATAAGGAAAGTCATTCCTTGAGAGCCAGACAGGCACGTTTGGCTAGGGCCATCACATGTTCAGATCACACGGGTACCAGTTAGTTTGTTGAGGATGGTAATTCTATGGCTGGAGCTATCTTGCCTCCGATAATTAATTGCAGCTCCCAAAAGTATCTGGAACTCCAATGAGCAGCTCACATCCTTCGAAGAGCTATATCGTATAATCAGGATAAAACCTTATAAAACAATTTAGAGGGATATGGTAATATCATCCTATCAAAAAGCTGAAACGTGCACCGAAAGACAATTCAACCCATTGTTTTCTTTGGTAAACAACATCCAAAATTAATAGCTGAGGTAAAGGATGAACCTTTTAAAAAAGGAATTATTACGAACAGTAACTAACACAGGTGGTACATTTTCTTGTAATTGCTTTTCAAATAGTAATTTCATTCTTACAAATTCCCACTAGGTTGCTGCATCATTATTTTCTCTATTTTACAGATTAAAAAAGCAAGGCGGAGTTTAGTAAATCATCTACATAATCACCCAAGAATACACTATCAGTGAATGGCAATGTTAAATTTGAACTTGGCTGGATTCTGAATCTGTGCTCTTGATCACTACCCTATAATTCTAACTTCAAAACAGAAAGTCAGAAATACCTACTAGATGTAATCTGCATCTGATTCTGAGCATGGCATTGTATTACTACTGCATCTTGATGTTTACAGAATGAGGACGTATCTGCGATTGACAGTAATAATAGTTCAGTTTATTGAGCGCCTACTGGAGTTGAACATCTTGTATAGATCATTTATTATTCCAACAATAATTTTTCCAAGTGGTTAGGTAATCCACCTCCGTACACATAAAGAACTTTAGAAAACTTGAAACAGTCGCTTAAGTTTTCGTGGTCACTTGCATTTGAAACCAGGTGACTCTGAATTCAAATATTATGTGTATTCCACTCTAGGATCCCTTTGACTTAAGTACATTGTATAAAAGAATAATTGAGGTCCGTAGTTCACCTAAGTCTCACTAGAGTGCCATCGATACATATCTTTCAAATGTATTTGGAAGTAAACATGATGTAACCAGAAGGAAGAGAAACAGGGTGAAGATTTTAGTTTAAAGTTACGTTAACCTTAGTCAGCATGTACCAGTGAAATGGGTAAAGAGAAACTGAGCCACCACTCTCATTTGATCTAATGTCAGATTTCTTTAAGAATAACTTCCAGATGCTGGTCTGGGTGTACATTTTGCTATTTCTGGCAAAGAAAACTCTTTTGCATTTTGCCATCCTGAGAGAACAGAATCTATTAATCAGTGCCAGCCATGATTTGTTCTTTCAACATGAAAGCACAGTCCTTTTCCTTGGAATGCTTTTAGTTAGAATAATCTTTTACTTCATTTCTGTCTAAAGTGTGCACATTCATATTTATACCATGAACTGTGTTAGAGTTTAGCACCGGTTTGTTAATTTAGTGAGTTACTTATCATAAATCAATACATAGCAAATTCCTTGGGGAACATAAATAATTCTTCTAAGGCAGTGGTTCTCAAACTCTGGTCTGCATGAGAACACCTAGAATGTGAAGCACACAAAGGCAGGCTTGTTAAAATAAAATACGACCTGAATCTCTATTTTTATCAAGTTGCTAAATGCTTCAGATACCAAGCAAAGTCTGAGAACCGGTGTTCTGGGACTTACTTCAGCTCTTCCCATTTTTGATTCTCAAAGCCGACCTCATGAAGCTTTCTAGATTCAAGCCTTCTGTTCTTAGCTAGGTCCTTAGCTGAAACCATGGAATCTAGCAGAGCTTGCCTTTCAGGATTCCGACGGCTCCTATGCTAGTGTCTGAGTCATAACTTCTTCTTGTCCATGTGCCCAGTTCCCGGTCTAGGCTAAGGTCCTCACTTCTGTAGGACTCTTGGCAGTAACCTGGACATGGGGCATTTCTCCACAATGCCAGCTCTGTGACCCCAGTTACACCTTCTTCTGGCTAGCCCCTCTGACTGAGTCCTGAAATAATCCACTGAAATCCATTTCCATTTGAATACCTTTTAAGCAATTGATCCATTCCACTTCATATTTTAATGCCATCTACCTAGCACAGTGTTCTCAAAATTTGATTGATGTTGTAAGTAACCTTTAAGGTGACCTCAGTGATCCACTTCTTTTTTTTTTTTTTTTTTGAGACGGAGTTTCACTCTTGTTACCCAGGATGGAGTGCAATGGCGCGATCTCAGCTCACCGCAACCTCTGCCTCCTGGGTTCAGGCAATTCTCCTGCCTCAGCCTCCCAAGTAGCTGGGATTACAGGCATGAGCCACCATACCCAGCTAATTTTTTTATTTTTATTTATTTATTTATTTTTTTGTATTTTTAGTAGAGACGGGGTTTCACCATGTTGACCAGGATGGTCTCAATCTCTTGACCTCGTGATCCACCCGCCTCGGCCTCCCAAAGTGCTGGGATTACAGGCGTGAGCCACTGCGCCCAGCCCGATCCACTTCTTTTAGAAGTCACACCTTTGTGTAATTCCTTCATATTGAGTGTGAACTGGACTTGTTGTGTCGCTTCTAATTAATACAAAAAGGCAATAATAATAAGATGTTAGGAAGTTAGGAAAAAAACCATGGCCTTCACCTTGGCAACATTTCTCATCCAATCTCTTGGACTATTTACTCAAAAACATACAACTGCCATGTCATGAGGCAGGCCTATGGAAAAGCCAACCTGGTGAGAGGCCAACTGCCATGAACCAAGTAGTTGGAAGAAATAAGATAAGCCTTAGGTGAGCATAAAAATCTCATTGGACTACTTAACCAGGAATCAGAATTAACAGCCTCAATGAGAAATATCCACTTCTTGTTCTCATTATGTGAAAGGAGGACATGTCTAAACAAACAAACCGTATTAAAAATTATAGCAACTACCCATGAAACAATTGTTAGAAGAAATAAGACTTCTGTGGGTGTAAAACTTTGCTATATGCATCTACTGAGCCCTCTTTTGGCTTGTTCTAAAATATGTATCGCCAACTTCCTGATTTTTATAAGAAGGGATTTGTTATTTAGGGGCAAGGGATAGAGAATAAGAATACTGAAACTGTCTTCTAAGGAGTGATTTAAGTTTGCTGGAGCTTATGTGTCTTGGAACAAGAGAGTAATGTTCAAACTGTAATCACACAGAGAGAGTTTCAGAATAATTGAATGACTGAGCTACAGGTTTACCAAAGCAGAAAAGAAGTTTCAACATTGTGATGATATTGTCTATAACCAACTTGGTTATTCAAAACAAACAAACAAAGCAATTCCAGCATTTTTTAAAATACAACTTTTAATCAAGTGATCTCTTAACTCCCCAAAACTTTGGAATTTTTAATTTTTTGTACTCTATTACAAATTTATTTCTAAAATATCCTTTTCTAGCATTCAGATATTTAGCAATAGGGCAATCTCTTCTGTATAATAGTAGCCAGAATTATGTTATTATTTATTTTTTCTATATTTGTAAAAGCAAATTTTATGTGCATAAAATTTCCCATTTCCTGACTGAATCTCATGAGTCCTCTTGAGAACAGACATAACAATTTTTTTCTGGGTCCTCCTTAATTCTGAATATCAAGATACTTCAAGAGTTCATCTACTTCAATACTACGAATGTATCCAAGGTGAAAGTCGTGACAAAATCCTTTTCTGAGTCAGTGAACAACTTCAAGAGCGAAAATGAGAAGCTTTGGAAACCTGTCTTAACTCGTTGAATTCACAAGAGCACTGTGTGGCACCTACAACCTCACTGCTCTTCTCAAAGTTGGTTTCTAAGTTCATCGTAGTCAGTTCTACATTCAGGGAGTGGCTTTAACTTTATGCCAATGGGATGATGCCATGAACGCTATTGTATAATCTACTTTCTTTCTGTTTGTAAAATGTATATATGTCATATCTTTCCATGTCACTAAATATACGGTATTCTATCAGCTGGATGTCTTATTATTTATTTAAGCAATAATCTTCTAGTGAACATTTAGGTTGCTTGTAATTTTTCCGTATGATAAACTTCAGTAAACATTCTCATTGATACATGTTTGTGCATATCCAAGATTATTTCTTCAAAATAAATTCGTAGAAGTGGAATTGATAAGCCAAAGATGGGAACATTGCTAAGGCATCGGCATGTATTGCCAAATGACCTTCCGGGAAGCTTTTTAACACTTCAGATTCCCACCGGCAGAGGAAAAGAAGCCTCATTTTCTAATATTCTTAGCAGTGGCGCTTTTTTGGTTGAGGCTGTCTGTTTGTTTGTTTTAATTTTGGTTGATTTGATAGTAGAAAATGTAATGTGATTGCTAGTTGTTAGCATCTTTTGGACCGTCTCTACTGCTAAGCACTTACACATTTCTAGTGGCTTCATGATATTATTGGGATATACCAAAATGACTCAATAATTCCCCATTTTTTACTTCAAATTCCTTCTAAATAATGAATTATGTGGCAACTAACTTTTGCATATGACTAAAATTTATGTTTATCTTCAGGGTGAATTCCCACAAAAGAAATTAGTAGAAGAAAGAATTTTGACAAATTGCCTTTGAGAAAGACTTAAAAGACTTTACTCATTTCTGGGCAATAAGTAGTATTATGATTTAAGTTGTGACTCTATGTTGGGATAACATCCACTGGGACCTTTGAATGTCATCTTATTTGGAAGCAGGGTCTTGCTAATATTACGAAATTAAGATGAAGTGATACTGAATTAGGTATGACTGTCTTTATAAGAGAAGAGACAGACACAGAGGGAAGACTACCATGTGAAGTTGTGGCAAAGATCCGAGTTCTGCCGCTGCCAGCCAAGGAATGCTGGCACTACCAGAAGCTGGAGGAGACAAGCGAGGATTCATGTCCTTCAGAAGCTTCAAAGGAAACATCCCCTCAACAACTTCACTTAGAACGTTGTGACATTTCATACTGAGTGTGAGCTCGATTGGATTGAAGGATACAAAGTATTGATCCTGGGCGTGTCTGTGAGGGAGTCAGTGAGCTGGGAAAGACAGAACCACCCTTGATCTGGGTGGGCACAATCTAATCACCTGGAAGCATGGCTAGACTATAAGCAGACAAAAAAATGTGAAAAAGAGAGACTGGCCTAGACTCCCAGCCTACAGCTTTCTCCCATGCTAGATGCTTCCTGACCTCCAACATCAGACTCAAGGTTCTTCAATTTTGAAACTCAGACCGGCTCCTGTTGCTCCTCAGTCGGCAGATGGCCTATTGTGGGACCTTGTGATCATGTGAGCTAATACTCAATAAACTTAATAATAAACTCATATTTATATATTAATAAATACATAATGTAGTGTGTGTATACATATATATGTATATACATATATATATGTGTATATACATACATATATACACACACACACACACACACACACACATATATATAAATGTATTCTGTTAGTTCTGTTTCTCTTGAGAACCAGGGTCTTGCTCTGTCACCCAAGTTTGAATGCAGTGGCATGATCATAGCTGAATGCAGCCTCAAACTCCTGAGCTCAAGAGCTCTTCCCACTTCAGCCTCTCAAATAGCTAGGACTACAGTTATACACCACCACACCCAGCTAATTTTTTTTTTTTTTTTTTTTTTTTTTTTTGTAGAGACAGAGTCTTTCTATGTTGCCCAGAATAGTCTCAAACTCTTGGCTTTAAGCGACCCTCCTGCCTCGACCTCCCAAAGTGTTGGGATTACAGGTGTCAGCTGCCATGTCAAGCAAGAAAATAAACGTATGTAGTTTTAAGTCACCCAGTTTGTGACACTTTGTTATGGCATCCCTAGGAAATTAATATACCATTATTTTCAAAGTGCCACTAATTTATAAGACAACACTCTTTTTTTAATTGTTCTAATTTTCAAAAGTATCTGCTGGCTTATGAAGATTGTATGTAAGTGTTCTGATTTTTATTGAAGTTAAAAATTTGTCTTAAATGGTAGACATTTAATTCTATTAATTTTCCCACAACTTTTTTCTCATTTATTGAAACAGTAGTATTCTTTTAAATTAATATATTATGAATATCACTTTTTATCCATCACATTAATTACGAATGTTTTTCTCTAGTTTTTGGTTTCATAACTCACTTCGTAAGCATATAAAGTAAGCAGAAATAACTTACTCAAGAAAATATTGCCAAATTACAACCACTATCACCGCTACCACCAACATGAGATTCTCTTGAAATATATTAAAATAATATCAAAATTCTTAAAAAATCAATCTTATACAAGAAAAAAGAGAATGAAAACTGTGCCTACGTAGTTTTAGCCTTATGAATGACAGGTTAGGGGTAGAGAATATTTTTATTCATTGTTGACTCTTGCATTTATAGGCAGAATATTTATTTCTCTCTAATGAGTAATAGGAAGGTATTTTTTATCAAATATAGCAGAATGCAAAATTATGTAATTAAAAATAAGGTAAAAAACTAACATTATTTTCATGGAAGCAGAAAGAAAGAAGGAAACAGTAAAGGAAGGTAAAAGAAGAAAGGGAGAGAGGAAGGAAGAGAGAAAAAAGCTATGGAAAACTTTGAAGAAAAAAAGCAATCAGAATATTTTAGATAACTAAATAATGATGTCTTGTGAAGAAGGTAAAACCTTGTAAGATCTGCAGGAGTAATGGCTCTGTCAAAATCCCCATCCATGATAAAAGCAAGAGGCCATGATGATAATCACTGTGGGAACCTCTGAGATAAGAATTTATCTTCAAGAAGAGCAATAAAAAGCTGACAAGTCCAATTTAATTATGATGAAGTAGGTCCTGAATGACTGTAAATCTACCACTGGGGTTTGTATGAAAATTAAGATGCAGGAGTATATGTTTTAATTTATAGGATTCTTCTTTGGACTACTTATAAATCAAAAGAATAGCAGAAATTTCAAGGACAAAACATACACTCCACTCATCTTCTGAGGCCTTCTTGAGTGGGTCAGGTTTTTTCTTTGATTCTATTAAGTCAGTAAGCCAGAATTCTAGTGCTTATCTTTTTCTATTTCTTGTTATGTCCTAATCACAAGGCCTAATAATACATATAGTGAAATGATGTAGTGTGGACTCCTAGGATTAAACTGCAAAATTTGTAAATAAGAAATCAAGTCGGATCTTACAAACTTAATAAATAGAACTTAATATGGAAAATGACATGTAAACAGCATCTGAGATTGTTCAGTGGTTTGTTCTATGTTATATTACAAATTTATTTTACTTAACTGTTACAATCATAAGAAGTAGGCTTTCTTATGCCTCCCTTTTTAGGCCAATATAAATCAATTTTCCTTGATTTCATGAAAATTAAAAACAATGAATATGGGAGGCCAAGAAATTGGATCACTTCAGGCCA
This sequence comes from Callithrix jacchus, assembly GCF_049354715.1. NCBI lineage: Eukaryota > Metazoa > Chordata > Mammalia > Primates > Cebidae > Callithrix > Callithrix jacchus. The sequence goes on along the minus strand of NC_133522.1, from coordinate 8,055,657 downwards.
ACAGTTCAGGACCAGCCTGGCCAGAGAGAGACTCCATCTCTACTAAAAATAGAAAAAAACTGATGGGTGTGGTGGTGCACACCTGTAGTCCCAGACACTTAGGAGGCTGAGGCATAAGAATCATTTGAACCTGGGAGGTAGAGGCTGCAGTAAGCCAAGATTACTCCACTGCTCTCTGGCCTGGGCAAAAGAGCAAGACTCTGTCTCAAAAATAAATTAATAAATAGATTTAAAAAAAAACACAATAAATAATTTGTTTCCCCCTTATGAAAAGAAAAATGTTAAATATAAACCCAATTATAGCCAATGACTTTCCTTATGTTACATTTGAGATAAATTGCTTGAACATTTGCATTTTGATGTTTCAATTTGGGTAAATAATATGAAAACAGAAACCCATTCCTAATTCTCATTTCACACCCCATCAAAATCTTGTAAATAGCCTTTATGGTAATGAAACAACTGTATGATAACAAAGACCAAGAAAGTTGTTAGAGCTTCGAGAGTCTACAAAATGAAAGAAGGCCGGAACATTTACGGTATACAGAAGCCTCAGACTGCGATGGTCACCCAGCTCACAAGAAACTGAGAATTGGATCTTGCTTCCCAACTCCATCTCACGCTGCTGGCTTGATATAATATGCTCCTCTATTTATGAGCATGGTGATAAGTCTAAGGCAACAGTTCTCAATCGGGGACAACTCTGGCTACTGGGGGACATTTGACAATTTCTAGGGACATTTTTGGCAGTATAGCTTGGGATAAGGATGTTGCCACTGGCATCTAGTGGGTAGAAGCCAGGGATGCTGCTAACACCCTACAATGCAGGGGACACAACCACCAACACACAATTATCCAGCCAGGAATGTCAATAGTGCCCAATAGTGCTGATGTGAGAAACTGCTCTAAAGACAAATGAAGCAAGGGCAATCACAGCTCTTTCTCCAGACACTGTTGGGTTTTGGTTTTGTGTTTATGGATGCAAAACCTGGAGAACAAAGGTCGGTTTCCTTGTGTGATCAAGCTTTTAGAAACTGCCTCACAAAGGTGGCGGTGGGTGAGGCTGAAATCAGCACACAGCAGAAGCCAAGCTGGAGGCAATGTCAGAGTCCTGGTGGCTTTCAATTTGATCTCTGATTGCGTTGCTCCCAGGTGCAATTCAGCTTTTCCCAGTGATGGATTGTAAGTAGTTATGGATTCCATAATCCAGTGAGGGAAGTTATATCCAGGCAAATGGATACTGCTCTTTGCCTTAAACGCCAAATTGTCTGAAGTTGCTATTACAGCATCTCACTATACTTTACAACTTCCTCCCGGTGCACAGAGAAGTTCAGGTGAGACGCTGCCCTGAAACCTGCAGTGTCTAGAGTGGACTTGTGTGCCCCTGTGTTTACTCTCAACAAGGAGAGCTCTTGTGCTGATTGGTCACCGAATAGAAGCTTTTAGAAAATCTACCGCCTAAACCTGTGTGGTGTGAGGCTGCCTCAGTGAAGCACGGAGAGTCCATTGTCAGGAAGGAGCAGTTGTCAGAGAAGCTTGTGTGTTTGAGTCATGCTTAGCCCACCTGGCTCCAGACTCTCTGAGCCATTAGTCACATCAGTTAACACCTAACAATGAAGACTTTTGGGTGCAAGTTGACCCCCAGAAGGATTAAGTCTGAACCAACTCCCTTCCAGCTCCCCTTCTCTACACACACACACACACACACACACACACACACTTTCTTCTCTTCTTCTGACTTAATGCCATGGACAGACCACAAGTCCCTCCTCCCTCGTTCTTATGAAGTATTTATATATCTGTGTCTGTGTTGTGAATGGTGGGGAGGAGACAGGAGGTAAGTTGGAGTGGCATTTTCTCTTCTGGCTCTGAGGATTCATCTTCAGGTTTGTCATACAAAGTGAATGGCCCCATCATCCTCAGAGCTCTGAATACCATGATTCCTGACTGTTTTGCTAAGGCAAACAAAAGACCTTTTTACACATACAGCCTAGGGCAAGTTTGCCAGTCTAGATAGGTATAAATAATAACGAACATAATGATCGGCTTAGAGGTGAAGGATCTGGCCTCACGCTGAGAGCAGCTTCTTTCCCTGAACAAGTGAAGAAAATCAATTACTTTCTGATAGGACTTTCCCTTGAAGATGCTCTCATCATAGAAGTCCCAGTCTCAATACGAGTTCACATTGTACACATGAAAACAAACCATTAATCAACCTTCTCAATGGTCTTTCCTGTAAGTTGGATTTTGTCATCTTTGTGTTGCAAAGACAATATTTTCAATAGCATGTTTAAAACAGTAATACTACATTTCCAGTCCTGGAGATTTATGGCTGAGGGAAAACAATACTCCAGGGCCCTTCACCTCCTATCCACCTCTCCTCACTTTACCCTTCTTCACTTCCATCCTACTTCCTTTTCAAGTGATAACTCTAAGGAATCATGTTATACAAGACCATCTGCTCTTCAGATATTATTTAATTTTTAGATTTCTTTTAAAATTTAAATGACAATTATTTTAATATTTCCAGGTTAATTGGATTTAATGTGCAATTAGAATAAAAATCCATATTATCTCTTAATGAATAAGGAGTTATAGTTTCTCTTGTCTTCTTTCTAGCACTTTCCCTACTTCCCCCCACCAAAAAATAGAAAATGGCAGGGAAGATTTAATTATAACTCAGCCTAATCATTTTTCTGTGTTGTTCTTCTTTTCTTATAATTCCTCTCATTTAATTTTTTCAATTACCATTATAGATATTAATTTGACTAGTTAAATTCTCATATCTTTGATAAAAGGCACTATGCTTGAAAATGTTTTGGTGTGACAGAACAGAACAATTCAAGTTCATTAGTAGCAAGAAACTTCTACATGCCATAAGCAACAGTTCTTTTAAAAAATGTGTTGAATCTTTCTGGAGCTAATAAGCCCTATATTTCCATTCAGCAGATATAAAAATAATGCTAACATAAAAGCATTGTTGAACTCGCTTCTAAGGAAAATTTTACAACACACAGTGCTATTTCCATCTTTGACAAATGGAAATTTGTATGAAAAAGGTCTGCTTTATGTATTCCTTTTCTCAATCCATATCCATAGGAACTTACTACCTGTGGGAGTTAAAAGTCAAATTATATGGCAAATGTGCTTGAGAGCTAGAGGTGCTTAATGGCCTTGAGCAACACTGTTCTAGAATTGATAATATCGATAAATAACATCTATGTTAATACAGTTCCTTGCCTAAGTTTTCTTATGCATAAAATAGAATGTGCTATATATTTTGAAAACAGAAATTAAACATTTAACAGAATTCCTTATTTTGGTGTGCATATACACACAGAAAGCTTTAGGGCTATCTGCATACGTGTTCACAGGTTTGCTTTTCTGATGCCATCGTGTAATATTCAATTCTAAATATATTTTACTTCATTCTCTTACTCTATCAAAATCCATTTTACCTTCTCTAGCCTGATCTATAAATCTCCTTTTCCTATATCCATAAGACAAACTCAATATCTAATGTGCAGCATGGTCTTAAGTAAAAGCCAGATGGAAATTACAATATATTATGAGAGTTTAGAAAGAAGTGATCAGTCAACCTCGTCTCAAACCAGAAGGTCATTCATGTTTGTCTTGTGCAAACTCTTCTGTGCTGTGCTCGCCTTTTTGCCTTTGAAAGTTTCCCTTTTCTCTGAGGCTGTTTAGCATCTTGTTGCCTCCTGATTTCCTGGGATGAGAAACGTCTCAAAAGTTTTGACCACTGTCCAATAAAGGAGAGTGAAAGACTCTGAGATCTGCTTACTCTACATGTTTACATTTTCCAGAATAAAGAGGAGATATAAAAGAAAGAAGTTGTAATAACTTTGTTTCTAATAACTTATTTCAGTGTGGGGTTTTTTTTGGCTTATTATTTACTTAATCATTATTTAATTTGCAAGAGATTTTGATTGACTCCATTTTCATGCTGCTGTATTAGTCCATTTTTATGCTGTTGATAAAGACAGACCTGAGACTGGTAACTTATAAAGAAAAAGAGGTTTAATGGACTCATAGTTCCACGTAGCTGGGGAGGCCTCACGGTCATGGTTGAAGAGCAAGAGACATCCTACATGGTGGCAGTAAAGAGAACATGTGCAGTGAAACTCCCCCTTATAAAACCATCAGATCTTGTGAGACTTATTCACTGTCATGAGAAAAGTATGGGAAGACCCACCCACATGATTCAGTTACTTCCCACTGGGTCCCTCTCACAACATGTGGGGATCGTGGGACCTACAATTCCGGATGAGATTTGGGTCGGGACACACCCAAACCGGATCACATGCTTTTATGTTATGAAACAGTGTTCTATAAAAACTTTAAAAATAACTCAAGATTTTATTTTAATTATCTTCATAGTAGATTTAAAGTGGCACAAATTCATAGAAGTGGAGGTAGAAGAGATGATGTATCTATGTACCTTAGCACTATATATGTATGTGTGTGTATTGTGGTTAGAATATATATGTATGTGTATATATATGCATATATATATACACATACACACAAACATATACACACACATACATGTCTTCTAACCACAATGTATATGTGTTACATTTTTATTACTATAAAGCCAGAAATATGCAATTCTCACCATCTATCATTAATCAAATGATAATCCACAATAAGCCTAAACTATTAAGGAAAAAGCTATGCTCACTATAACCTAACACATAACGCAGACACACACAAAAATAACTATAAAACATTAAAGACCCTAGCCAACTGAAGATCAAGATGATTAATAAAACACACTGCACTTCCAGAAAATGGTAGTTCCAAGGATCTAGAAATATTTGAAGTAGGAGCTTTGTAAAGGAGTTTGGTAATACCACTTTGAAGACGAGAAATTACCCTCCACAGTTGAACATGTCTCCCTTAATTATCCTTAACACTAAGTATGTCGGGCTTGCTAATACAAACAAATGAAATCCTATAGAGTTTTTCTTTATTGGCCAACATGAATCAGATACAAGACTTAGATTTTTGGAGTTGAGGACAGTGTTTTGAAAGCCACAGATCTGAAGTCTTCACATTGTCTGTTCTGCTTCTGCCAATCATCTTAAACTTAGTTTGCTTTATAAAAATGTTTTGGCTCCTTCCTTAAATCAAACTTATCAATTTTATAACCCATTTCTTTAATTCTCTACTCTTTTTATAGAAAAGAAATTCTTCTGAGAATACTAATTAACACTGCTGGTTTATCATACTACCCTTCCCAAGAGATAAATGTGTGAGACACAAGTAATATTTATGAGGACATTATTTTTTAAAGGATTTCAGTATTATAATCAAAAGTATACATTGAATAGTAGAATCTTTAGAAATAAAAATTGGATGATAAGTAGATATCTTGCGTTGGAGGATCTATTTTCCTCCTTAAATTACTTTATATAGACTGCAAATTATTTTATGCTTATTTTTGACTTGTCCACAAGATCCATATCATAATAGATAATAGATGCCTGATGTTTTTGTAAAATTAATACAGACATAATTTTTGGAGAAGGATCCTTGTATCTAACTTATTTAGCAGTTACTTTATAGGTTCCAATTTACTATTAGTGTCTTCCTTCTTGATTCCAAGGCAACTAAATTTGAAGTGGAAATGCCTTCATTTTATTCCAGGCAGAATACGTGGATGATTTTTTTTTTTTTTTTTTTTTTTTTTTTTTGGATTTAATATCAGCTCTTTTACGTGCTGATTTCAGGACCAGATTCTTGACCTTAACCTTTCCAATGTTCTGTCTCAATGTGAAAAAAATCCATGTAAATTTTAGGCTGCTGTAAAAGTTAGAATGAGATCCTTTAAGTGCATGCATTTATAAATCATGAAGACCATGAAAGTTATTATTTTTATTATTATTATCAAGGTTTCAATATTATGCCTATTATATCATTAACCAGCTTTCCGTTTTTGTTGTTTCTGTGATTTTTTTTATTTAGAAAAATATTGACCTTCCCTAAATTCCTTGTTTTTCTGTAACTTTTAAATTAAACTTTTAATTCTGAAATAATCATAGAATTAGATGGACTTGTAGGAGATAATACAGAAGTAACTATATAATTGTATTGGGTACTATGTATCCAGTTCCTATCAATGGTAACTTCTTAAAATGCTGCAGTACAAAGTTACAACCAGGATATTGAGTTTAATATAATATACCAATCCTACTTGGATTTCCCCAATTTTGATTGTGCTACCCCGTGAATGTATATGTGCTTCTATACAATGTTATCACATCGGTAGCACTACCACGTCCAAGGTACAGAACAGTTCAATGGCCAGAGGGCGCCCTCTTGCTGTCATTTCATACTATATTCGCTTCCTTCCTGCCCCATTTTCTTCCTTTCTCCTGATGCTAACCCACTATTAATCCACTATTAATCCGTTCCCTATTTCTAAAATTTTTCCTTTTCAAGGACTGTTATTTAAATGGAATCATACATAACATAACCTATTGAGATTTGGCTTTTTTGCACCCACAATATTTCCTGAACATACATACAAGTTGTGTGTATCACTATATTATTCCATTTGTAGCATCCATGGAATGAATGTATCACAGTTTGTTTAATCATTCACCCACTGAAGGATATCTGATTGTTTCCAGTTTGGGGTTACTTTCAATAAAGTGATTATGAACATTTGTGTACAGTATTGATGTGAAGATGTTTTCATTTCTTTGGGATAAATGCTTAAGAGTGCACTGGCTAGATCGTGTGGTAATTGCATAGCTATGTTTACAAGAAATGGCCAAACTTTACACAGTGACTGTATCACATTATATTCCCTTGTATGAGTAGAAATATATGACTGGCATCCCTGCCAACATTTTGTGTTGTCATTTTAATACTTTATGCCATTATGCACACATGCCTACACATATTCACTCTTGTTCAGATGTTCATGTTTACCCTAGCCATTATGATAGACATGTGGTGATATCTGATTGTGGTTTCAGTTTTGCTAATGACTAATTATGCTGAACAATTTTCCCTGTGTTTTTCTTTCATGTATATATCTTACTCAGTGAAATGTCTGTTTACTGATTTTGCCTTTTTCTAATTGGTTTGCTTTTACTGCTGACTTTTGAAAGTTCTTGAATTTTACAAACCAATATTTTTTTCAGTCTGGTGCTTCTCTTTTCATACTTTAAAGTGTCATTTGTAGAGAAAATGTTTTAAATTTTGATGAGGTTTAATTTATTAATCTTTTTACAATTTATGTTTGGTTCTTAAATCTAAGATGTCTCTGCCTAGCCCTAGATCCCAACAATTTTTATCAATTTTTTTCTAAGGGTTCTATGCTTTTTAATTTTATATTTAGCCTCATGGTCAACTTTGATTACAATTTTGGTAAAAGGTGTGATTTTTTAGGTTGAGGTTCATTGCCTATGTATGTCTAATTTCTCCAGCATAATTTGTTGAGAAGGCTATCCTTTCTTCATTGAATTCTTTTGCACCTTTGCTGTAAGTCAGTTTGGCATATTTTTGTCTGTCTTTTTCAGTGTTCTCTATTCTTTTTATGTATTTATGTGTCTGTCTTTCTGTCACTCCCACACAATCTGACAATAAGTCATATATTAGGTAGAGTAATTACTCCCACTTTATTCTTCTTTTTAAAGATGGTTTTAGCTAATCTAGACCATGTGCCTTTTCCATATAAGTTTTACAAAAGGTTTGTCAAAATTTATAAAAACCTTGCTGAGATGCTATAGGAAGTCTATTAAATGTATAAATTTATTGGGGAATAACAGACATCTTTATTATATTGAGCTGTCCAATCCATGAACATAGTATGTCTCTGATTTGTTATCATAAAAAGTTTTTTATTTTCCTTGGAGTAATTATTAATGACACTGTGTTTTAATTGTAGCTTTCTCATAGTAACTGTTAAATAGAGAAATGAGTGTAGATTTTTTTATTCTGCAAATTTGTAGAACTCACTTTTTAGTTCTAGAAGCATTTTTTTATAGTTCCTTTGGGATTTTCAATGCAGACAAACATAACATCTGTAAATAAAGACAATTTTATTTCTTTTGTTCTAATCTGTGTATTTTTTATTCCTTTTTCTTGTTTTATTGCCATGATTAGAGGTTACAGTACTATATTGAGAGAGTGGTGAAAATGAACACCCTTGTCTTATTTACAATTTTAGGAGATGATATTCAATCTTTCCATTAACCCATATTTAAATATCCATGGAGAATAAATGTAAGAGTTTCTGTGTTGTTTTCATTTCTGAATTAAGTGTCTAAAAGCAAGACTGAGCCCCAAAACAGACAAATGTATAAAGTCATGGCAAATATAGAAAACAAAAACTGGCTGGATGCAGTGGCTCATGCCTGTAATCCCACCACATTGGGAGGCTGAGGCAGGTGGATCATGAGGTCAGGAGTTCGAGACCAGCCTGACCAACATGGTGCAACCCTGTCTCTACTGAAAATACAAAAATTAGCCAGGTATCATGGCGCATGCCTGTAATCCCAGCTAGTCGGGAGGCTGAGGCAGGAAAATTGCTTGAACCTGGGAGACAGATGTTGCAGTGAGCCGAGATGGCACCACTGCACTCCAGCCTGGATGACACAGCAAGAATCTGTCAAAAAAAAAAAAAGCAAACAAAAACTGTATAACTCAAAACTCTAGCTTAGAGGAGAGAATGAAAATAAATGTAACAGCCACTTAGCATCAAAATGGCAGTATCAAATTCACACATAACAATATTAACCCTAAATGTAAATGGACTAAATGCACCAATCAAAAGACACAGACTGGCAAATTGGATAAAAAGCCAAAACCCATCAGTGTGCTGTATCCAGGAAACCCATCTCACATGCAAGGATACACAAAGGCTCAAAATAAAGGGATGGAGGAAGATTTACCAAGCAAATGGAGAGCAAAAAAAAGCAGGAGTTGCAATTCTCATCTCTGATAAAATAGGCTTTAAAGCAACAAAGATCAAAAGAGACAAAGAAGGCCATTACATAATGGTAAAAGGATTGATACAACAAGAAGAGCTAACGATCCTAAACATATATGGACCCAATGCAGGAGCAGCCAGATACATAAGGCAAGTTCTTAATGACTTACAAAGAGACTTAGACTCCCACACAGTAATAGTGGGAGACTTTAACACTCCACTGTCAATATTAGACAGATCAACCAGACAGAAAATTAACAAGGATATCCAGGACTTGAACTCAGACCTGGAGCAAGCAAACCTGATAGACATTTACAGAACTCTCCACCCCAAATCCACAGAATACACATTCTTCTCAGCACCACATCACACCTACTCTAAAAGTGACCACATAATTGGAAGTAAAGCACTGCTCAACAAATGCAAAACAACTGAAATCATAACAAACAGCCTCTCAGACCATAGTGCAATCAAGTTAGAACTCAGAATACAGAAACCAACCCAGAACCGCACAGCTTCATGGACACTGAACAACTGGCTCTTGAATGTTGACTGGGTAAACAATGAAATGAAGTCAGAAATAAAGAAGTTCTTCAAAACCAATGAGAACGAAGACACAACATGCCAGAACCTCTGGGACACATTTAAAGCAGTCTCTAGAGGAAAGTATATAGCAATAAGTGCCCATATGAGGAGAATGAAGAGATCCAAAATTGACACCCTATCGTCAAAATTGAAAGAGCTAGAGGAGCAAGATCAAAAAAAACCCAGCAGAAGACAAGAAATAACTAAGATCAGAGCTGAACTGAAGGAGACTGAGACACGAAAAACCCTTCAAAATATCAATAAATCCAAGAGCTGGTTTTTTTGAAAAGATCAACAAAATAGACAGACCACTAACCAGATTGATTAAAAAGAAAAGAGAGAACAACCAAATAGATGCAATAAAAAATGATAAAAGGGAAATCACCACAGATTCCACAGAAATTCAAACCATCATCAGAGAATATTACAAACAACTCTATGCACATAAACTAGTAAACCTGGAAGAAGTGGATAAATTCCTGGACTCCTGCATCCTCCCAAGCCTAAACCAGGAGGAAGCTGAAACTCTGAATAGACCAATAACAAGGTCAGAAGTCGAGGCAGCAATTAAGAGCCTACCACACACAAAAAAGCCCAGGTCCAGACGGGTTCACAGCCGAATTCTACCAGACACACAAAGAGGAGCTGGTACCATTCCTTCTAAAACTATTTCAAACAATCCAAAAAGAGGGAATACTTCCCAAATCATTTTACGAGACCAACATCATTCTGATACCAAAACCCGGCAGAGACCCAACAAGAAAAGAAAACTTCAGGCCAATATCCATGATGAACATAGATGCAAAAATCTTCAATAAAATATTGGCAAGCCGAATGCAACAGCAAATCAAAAAACTTATTCACCATGATCAAGTAGGATTCATCCTGGAGATGCAAGGCTGGTTCAACATACGCAAGTCTATCAACATAATTCACCACATAAACAGAACCAAAAACAAAAACCACATGATTATCTCAATTGACGCAGAGAAGGCATTTGACAAAATTCAACAGCCCTTTATGCTAAAATCCCTCAATAAACTCGGTATCGATGGAACGTATCTCAAAGTAATAAAAGCTATTTATGACAAACCAACAACCAATATCATACTGAATGGGCAAAAACTGGAAGCATTCCCTTTGAAATCTGGCACTAGACAAGGATGCCCTCTTTCACCACTCCTATTCAATATAGTTCTGGAAGTTCTAGCCAGAGCAATCAGGCAAGAAAAAGAAATAAAGGGTATTCAAATAGGAAAGGAGGAAGCCAAATTGTCTCTATTTGCAGACAACATGATAGTATACCTAGAAGACCCCATCGCCTCAGCCCAAAAACTCCTGAAACTGATAAACAACTTCAGCAAAGTCTCAGGATATAAAATCAATGTGCAAAAATCACAAGCATTCGTCTACACCAATAACAGACTTAAAGAAAGCCAAATCAAGAATGAACTGCCATTCGCAATTGCTACAAAAAGAATAAAATACCTTGGAATACAACTCACAAGGAACGTAAGGGACCTCTTCAAGGAGAACTACAAACCACTGCTCAACGAAATCAGAGAGGACGCAAACAGATGGAGAAACATTCCATGTTCATGGTTAGGAAGAATTAACATTGTGAAAATGGCTATACTGCCCAAAGTAATTTACAGAATCAACGCTATCCCCATCAAGCTACCATTGACTTTCTTCACAGAACTGGAAAAAACCACCATGAACTTCATATGGAACCAAAAGAGAGCCCGCATAGCCAAGTCAATTCTAAGCAAAAAGAACACAGCGGGGGGCATCACACTACCGGATTTCAAACTATACTACAAGGCTACAGTAATCAAAACAGCATGGTACTGGTACCAAAACAGAGATATAGACCAATGGAACAAAACAGAGGCACCGGAGGCAACACAACATATCTACAACTATACAATCTTTGATAAACCTGACAAAAACAAGCAAGGGGGAAAGGATTCCCTGTTTAACAAATGGTGTTGGGAAAACTGGCTAGCCATGTGCAGAAAGCAGAAACTGGACCTCTTCCTGACACCTTACACTAAAATTAACTCCAGATGGATTAAAGACTTAAACATAAGACCTGGCACCATAAAAACCCTAGAAGGAAATCTAGGCAAAACTATTCAGGACATAGGAGTAGGCAAGGACTTCATGAACAAAACACCAAAAGCATTGGCAACAAAAGCCAAAATAGACAAATGGGACCTAATGAAACTCCACAGCTTCTGCACGGCAAAAGAAACAGTCACTAGAGTGGATCGGCAACCAACAGAATGGGAAAAAATTTTTGCAGTTTACCCATCTGACAAAGGGCTGATATCCAGAATTTACAAAGAATTCAAACGGATTTACAGGAAAAAAACAAACAAGCCCATTCAAAAGTGGGCAAAGGATATGAACAAACACTTTATGAAAGAAGACATATATGAGGCCAACAATCATATGAAAAAATGCTCATCGTCACTGGTCATCAGAGAGATACAAATCAAAACCACATTGAGATACCATCTCACGCCAGTTAGAATGACGATCATTAAAAAATCTGGAGACAACAGATGCTGGAGAGGATGTGGAGAAAAAGGAACACTTTTACACTGCTGGTGGGAGTGTAAATTAGTTCAACCATTGTGGAAGACAGTGTGGCGATTCCTCAAGGCCTTAGAAATAGAAATTCCATTTGACCCAGCAATCCCATTACTGGGTATATATCCAAAAGACTAAATCGTTCTACTACAAGGACACATGTACACGAATGTTCATTGCAGCACTGTTTACAATAGCAAAGACCTGGAATCAACCCAAATGCCCATTGATAATAGACTGGATTGGAAAAATGTGGCACATATACACCATGGAATATTATGCAGCAATCAGAAATGATGAGTTTGTGTCGTTTGTAGGGACATGGATGAATCTGGAGAACGTCATCCTCAGCAAACTGACACAAGAACAGAAAATGAAACACCGCCTATTCTCACTCATAGGCGGGTGATGAAAAATGAGAACACATGGACACAGAAAGGGGAGTACTAAACACTGGGGTCTATTGGGGGGAAAAGGGGAGGGCCAGTGGGAGGGGGAGGTGGAGAGGGATAGCCTGGGGAGAAATGCCAAATGTGGGTGAAGGGGAGAAGGAAAGAAAAGCACACTGCCATGTGTGTTCCTACGCAACTGTCTTGCATGCTCTGCTCATGTACCCCAAAACCTAAAATCCAATAAAAAATTTAAAAAAAAAAGAAAAACGAAAATAAATGTAAATATATTAACAATATTCTGAGTTTAAATTTAAGGCTAGCAGGTAAATTATGATGCTTTTAAATATGATAGTTAAATGTTAAATAGAAAACTGTTTTATATGTATGTAATTCTGGAATGCTGTATATATATATATATATATGTAATATTTGTTTTAACCCCCTATAACTTTAAAATTTTGCTGTTTTTAACTTAAAATGCTCTGTCTGTATATATATATATATATATATATATATATATATATAGCATTCTACAGTTATAAAAATTTGTATTTACACATGCCCCATTTTATAGAACACTGAGGATTAAAAAATATTTTCTATATCTCTTACATGAAACTCCACAAAAAGATATTCACATATAATCTTGCCAAATTTAACATAAAAGATGTGGTAAAATGAATATGAGCATGCTTCAGTAAGGACACATCAAGTCAAAATTTACTAATAAAAGCAACACGTATTCTCAGAGACAATATATATAGAAGCACATTACATATCCTTGAAATGTACAACTGACTATGTCTAAAAATTGGATCTTGATGGAGATTGGTGAGATGATTTACTCTGGCTCATTTGCAAATATATGTAATTTTTAGAAATGTAAGTTTTCCTTTTTGCTTTAAAGAAATGTATTTTTAGTGTAGCCAGAATATTCTGATGCATAAATGCATATGCGAAATGAGGCAGTCTGGGTCTCCTAGTTTTCCATTTGAATTAGACAAATACGGATTTAGTAGGTAACATGTCTCCTGAAAGTATGGTTATATTTTATAAGAGTGATTAAGTGGTCCAGTGCTCAAAGAATGAGATAACATTTGAAGTCAGCTAAGAATTCAAGGAACCTAGAAAAAGGTGTTGAGTGCTCTTAGAAAAACCTTATGAACGGGTTAGTTTCAATTTCCTGTTATTTCAACAGGGGGAAATAAAAGAGACTGCTACTGCCATCTGTTGGTCTAATAAAACATCGTCAGCTCTGATCAACTGATTGCCTTGCTGTTAGGCAAAACCTTTGCAAACGTGCAAAGTAGTAACCCCAACATAGCGAGCTCTAGATAAGCCAGATTCAGTCAGAATACCAACTAACACCACACAAAAGGTTGCTGTGAAAATAAGCTTCTTTCTGCCCAGTGCATTGTTCTTTCCTAGTGTTTTCTGCTTAAGAAAGGAGGATGTTCTTTCTTTGACACAAAGATCTGCAGAAACAGTGTATGTAGCCCAGAACTGAAGTATCTGTGGGTCACTGGGTTTTCATGTGTGTGTATTTGTATGTATATGTTGTGTGGGGGTTGTGTGTGCTTGTGAGTGTGGGTGCAAGAAAGCAAGAGAGAGACAAGAGGACAGGGAGGCACACAGGGGCAGAGACAGGGAGGCAGAGAAAGAGATGAGTGGTAGAAAGGGATGGATAAGGAGAAAGTACGTAGTAGATATTCCACTAATGAGGCATAAGCAGTTTGAAAACACCCTTTCTACCATTCTGATGAAAGCATTATCTTCAGAAAGTAACCATTAGCTAGGAGGCCAGAATTGTTGCTCTCTGTTACTCGAGGTGTAGACCCTAACCAACTGCACCAGCGGCACCTGGCTGCTTGCTAAGAATGCAGAACATCAGAGTCAATCGCAAAATCGGAATCTAATTTCCAAACTGATTTTTCAGATTCTTAATCTGCATTTTTAAAAGATCTTCAGATGCATTTAATATATAGCACATATATAGTCACACATATTTAAGAAGATATTCTAGTTTGATTCCCTTCATGCTGAAACAGATTGACATGATAGTCTATTACATTCATTGATTCAAAAATGCACATTTTAAATTTGTATTTAACGTCCCCGTAACTGTGGTGTTTACTACAATGATAGTGTCAGATAATTTGGCTAGTAATAGTGGTTTTTATTTTACTTTAGTGGTATATAGCCTAATGCTGTGTCTTTAATGAAATGTTGAAATACAGTAAGCAACATTTTGTTAACCAGAGAAGTAACCTGGAGGCATGAAACGGAACAGCTAATCAAGAATAGCTAATATTTGCTGATTACTTATTATTTTCTACCTGCTATGATAAGTACATGCACTGTTATACTGAATCATGAGAGGCACTCTAATAAGCCACATTTTATATACAGAAAATAGGACCAGTTAAATAAACTTTTCATGTCACTGTATGAATTGTAAATGCTAGATTTGTATTTTCCAGAGGTATACTTTTCACCATAAACTATTATTTTGAAAAGATGCTTAGTTCGTGCTTACTTTATCTTGCTGTTATCAAGGGGCAGTCTTCTAAGGTGCTGGAAAACACATGTGTCTTGAGAGTACAGGGAAAAGCCATAGGAATTCTCTAGGAATATCAGTATTTGACAAAATTTTATTTTTTACACATCTATTCTTTTTTTAATGTTACACATAAATGAATGATTTTTAAAGTAATACCATCCAGATTTTACCCCCATCTTTCAGGCAAGTGCCATGGACTACGACTTTCATAAACTTGGTTGCTTAATGAGATCACCAATAGCTCCGGTTTGGAGGTGCTGCAGGGAAATGGTCATCATGTAATCACTGTCAACTGAGGGCTCACTGTGTCTCAGGTACTGCGACGAGCCGTTTGCAGACAACAACCTCCACATTATTACATCCATTTTGTTATTATTATTTTAGCAGAGATGAGATCTCACTATGTTGCCCAGACTGGTCTTGAACTGCTGGCCTCAAGCAATCCTTCCACCTTGGTCTCCCAAAGTGTTCAAAGTGTTGGGATTATAAGCATGAGCCATCAGTCCCAGCCTATTATGTCAATTTTAAAGATGAGTGAAGAGGTTTTAGAGGACTTCAGCTCCCAATGTTGTACAACCAGTAAATGGTGGAGCTGAACTTCCTAATTTGAATTCACAGAGATGACTAGTAGGGGAAGTGAAGAAGCAGATAATGGTAAAGGTACTTCAGTGAGCTGAGATCGCGCCGCCGCACTCCAGCCTGGTGCCTGGCAACAGAGCGAGACTCTGTCTCAAAAAAAAAAAAAAAGTAGCTTCAAAGACAACAAAGCTGACCACAGAGGTGTCTGATTTGCATGAGACAGTCTGGTTTATGTTTTTTCTCCCAGCCTAACTGTTAATGAGGATCCCTTGCACTCATCAACGTTGTTCTGCCTTGACAATAAAACACATAGTTAACCTCCACATAGTGAGCGAACCAGGATGATTCATAAACAATCAGAATTAGGCTTCATTCTTAGTGGGTTAGGGTATTCAGAAGTAGAGTGTTCCATTCAAGTTACTCTGTGTGCACCTCAAATGACTGGCTAAAGTCAGAAGGATAAATAGAGAAGTATTCGTGTGGTTTGGTCCAAATCATGTATGCAAATGTGATTTCTAACGAATAACAGCACCCTAAAGCTAGATCCTCGGGGCACAGACTTGCTTTGCTGACACCACTTTAGAAATAAGCATATTTATTACACTACGTAAACATTCCTAATAACAACATTGGTAATGTCTCCCCATGAAAGGCTGCTCTCACTGTGTGAAAGCCTCCTCCTGCTGATGAATTGCCCACAGGTTAAGTCGATATAAATACTGTAGTATGCCAACCAAGAATAAAATCAACACAAGTTCCAAACAGTCATGGAAAAAATCCATGTCTTATTGCACTAAGTGTTTTAAAGGTTTTTTACTATAATAAAAATATACCTTGGACATATATCGTTTTACAATATATATTTTCTTTCACAATTGGAAAACATATTATCGTCGTCCTTAGATAATTGGTATGAGAGCATGATGGAGATCTGAGCAGAGCAAACTGTCTCAGGAATGCTTAGAAGATCTGTTCAGCCTCAATTAAAAGGTGTTTCCATGCTGGGTAGATGCGGAGATCTCTTTGTCTTGGTGAACTTATCTATAGGACTCTAGAAACACTTCCAATATTGTCGTAATATTTCCCACTGTAACTTTTTTTTTTTTTTCTGAAACGGAGTTTCGCTCTTGTTACCCAGGCTGGAGTGCAATGGCGCGATCTCGGCCCACCGCAACCTCCACCTCCTGGGTTCAGGCAATTCTCCTGCCTCAGCCTCCCAAGTAGCTGGGATTACAGGCACGCGCAGCCATGCCCGGCTAATTTTATGTATCTTTAGTAGAGACGGGGTTTCACCATTTCGACCAGGATGGTCTCGATCTCTTGACCTCATGATCCACCCACCTCGGCCTCCCAAAGTGCTGGGATTACAGGCGTGAGCCACCGCGCCCAGCCTTCCCACTGTTATTTGAATACATAATGAAAGAATATAGTTATCAAGTGACATTTTTAATGTGTTCATTTGTGAAATAATACTTTCAAAACACAAAAATTGTGTAATACCAACACAATATAAGTGGCAAAAAAAAAAAAAAAAAAAACAGGATGAATAGGAATGGCAATACAAAATGAACTTACCTCCCAAAAGAAGTCTACATCTCTAATATTTTTCCTGTGGAATTTTAATTCTAAAATTGCAAGAAAGAACCTTAGATATTATGGCTCTAAATTTATTTTGGTAAAGGTTTTGCATAGCCAAACTTCCATCAATATGAATATTTTAGAAGGCTATATATTCTCTTCTCAACAGTGTAAATTCTGCTGTCCTTCTCAAACAGTTCCCGCTCACACATTTATAACATAATCATCATCTTTGTCTCCACCTTTTTTTTTTTCTGTTTTGCTTGAAAAATTGAAAAAGAAGCCAGGCACGGTGGCTCACACCTGTAATCCCAGCAATTTGGGAGACTGAGGAGGGCAGATCATTTGAGGTCAGGAGTTCGAGACCAGGTTGGCCAACATGATGAAACCCCATCTCTACTAAAAAAAAAAAAAAAAAAAAAAAAGGAAAGAAAAAGTAGAAAATACAAGGGAAAAATCTAAATGATTTTCTGAAAGTTTTAGGTTGAATGGTATAAAAACTGAGTTACTCCTTCCCTAAAATGAATTCTTAGTCTTGATCTTCATAGTTAATTTCTCATTCTTTCTAATTTTAACATATAACATATCATTTTCTTCTTTGGATTGTATTAACTAATAAGACTATTTGCCAATTGATTTGTCCATATTTCTACTGAATATCTACAACCAGCTTTATATCTCAGGTGGTATTAATCTATTTTTGCTGCTGTTGTAACAGAAACTAGGAATGATGAGAAATGTTTCCACAGTCACACATAAAGCAAACAGTTAGAGCATACTTCTTGATGCCATAATAAGAGCTTCTGTTTATTTGGACCTACCATGTATCAGACACTTTATAAATTGTCTCAACAAAGCTACAAATTATTATCATCATATACAAATAAAAAAATTAGGATTCAGAGAATTGGAGTGATATGCTGAAAGCCACAGTGTGATGTTTGTATTTGAACTCTTATCTGTGTGGTGCAAAGCTTGAACTTTACTCCCTATGCTAATTGGGTGGTAATTAATTATCTAATCCATAACATGAAAATGCCAACATTCTCTGTGCCGCTTCAGGCCCTAGGAAAGATAAAGTGCACAGACTAGTTACCACATACATACACACAAAATGGTATTTCTTTAAGGTAGAGGAGATCTAAACATGAGGACTTAATAAGGAAGATGAACTAGGGGGAAACAATGGAGATATTATACATGCTCCAATTACTTACAAATTATGTAGGGAAATGTTATTTTGCTTTAGAGAGATTATATATGTCCTTTGAACTTTAATGAAAAAGATTTGTTTGTTCCTTTAGAGCAATAAAAACTCTCATAAATACTACTGTTAGTCTCTTAGAAAATCATACTTAATTAATGCCTATGGCTCATCCCCCAGTATATTCCATTTTATTCTTAGTTTTTCTTTTGAAGATATATTCTTTACAATAAATTTAATAACATCAAAACAAAAATTGTCTTTCTACATGAGGATATTTGTTTCTTTACTGGTCTTTTTTCCTATTTACACATCTTCTCAAAACAATAAAAATAACTAGTGATATTTATATAGTATAGAAATGAAAAGGAGAATTCAAGTGATTATCTTCAATATACTAATTTATTCTACAGAGGAATGTGGGGGAGAGAATAGAAACTGGTTTTCTATGAGTTAGTTCATTGACTTCTTATAGTAATTAAAAGCATGGTGTAATTGTTTCTCTTTCATAGCCTTGCCTTGTAGCTGTAATGAAAAGAGAGAAAAAAGTTAATTTTACTAGTAGTTACTCATCTTTGCCTTATTTTGAATTGGGCAAATTCAACAGTTTTAACATATGGTAGAAATTCTGTTTATTTTAGTCCTAAGACCCTGAGATATTTTTCTAGCACATGGTGGACAGAGACCCCTATTTCTGCATTTAGGTCATATGTTTATTTATGTCTCAGTAATTTTAAAAATGCCAGACCAAATTGCAAGCCAATCCATAATGTCTTCTGCATAACTGTGTGGGAGGCAAACCACAAGTATTATCTATATTTATGTTAGGCTGCCCCACCCTTTGGCTGTCTCTGTAGCAGTTTGCCAGGACGACACTCCTGGGTAGCAGTGGCGCCACATCCATTTGGCATAGCTGTCTACGTGGGATCTTTCCTTCTGTTGTCTTTCCTTGGCATGAACAAGTGAATGAAGTCATGTGAAAATGTGTGTCATCATTGGGATGCCTGGGACTGTGATGGTGAAGACTGTTTATCTGGCAGTGTGTCCTATTGTGTTTGAATTATCTTCTCTATGTGCAGGCCAGCATTTGGCCTGAAAAATGTGTACCAAGCTTCACATACCTAGAAGTGATGTGTACAGAACAGGAGCACAGTACATAAAGTAACGACCCGTAGTGGAGACAGGTCACCTTAATCTCCAGCTGGTTGGCAAACTCTCACGGAGGTTTCCAAACAGCCCTTTAAGAGTTTTATCTAGACACACTGTCTTGGCATTATGGCGTATACTCAATGGTTTCATATACATTCCTGTTATTTTTTCTGATATACTGATGACCTAGTTGTATTACAGCACAACTCTTTAATTTGTCTACAGATTGGAGAGCTAGAAAAAGATTTAGATGTTTTCAACGGAGTGGTTGCCAGTCAATCATAAATACTTTTTATAAGCACTTAGTATGTGATATTGTTTGACTCTATATCCTCACCCAAATCTCATCTCTAATTGCAGTCACCATGTGTCAGAGGAGCAACTAGGTGGGAGGTGATTGGATCGTGGGGTCGGTTTCCCTCATGCTCTTCACATGACAGTGAGTGAGTTCTCATGAGAGCTGATGGTTTTCAAGTGCGGCACTTCCTCATTTGTGCACACCCCTCCTGCCGCCTTGTGAAGAAGGTGCCTGCCCCCCCTTATCCTTCTGACATAATTCTAAATTTCCTGAGGCCTCTTAGCCATGTTTCCTTTTAAACCTGCAGAACTGTGATTCAATTAAAATTCTTTTCTTTATAATTACCCAGTCTCAGGTAGTATTTTTATAGCAATGTGAGAACAGACTAATAATAATATTCTGTGTGACCAGAATACTTAAAAGAACAGAGAGAGAGAGAGAGAGAGAGAGAGAGAGAGAGAGAGATTATTTACAATGCAATTGTGGTGTCAAGAAAAGGTTACTCTAGTTACAAGTATAAAAAAATTTAAGAGAACGTAGAAACTATTTAGACTTAGGCAACATTTAGAGTAGCAGACAGATCTCAAGTTATCAAAAGCTGACCGCAAGTCGCACAGATGAAGTTAAAGGATTATTAACATCAACAAAAAACATTTAGTGGATATCTGCAATATTCATAATGCAAAGTGATCGCACAAAATGAAAGGAAACAAAGTGATATAAGACATAATCCTGGCCAGGTGCAGTGGCTCACAGCTCTAATCCTAGCACTTTGGGAGGCCAAGGCAGGCAGATCATGAGGTCAGGAGTTTGAGACCAGCCTGACCAACATGGTGAAACCCCATCTCAACTAAAGAAATACAAAAATTAGCCAGCTGTGGTGGTACACGCCTATAATCCCAGCTACTCGGGAGGCTGAGGCAGGAAAATCTTTTGAATCCAGGAGGCAGAGGTTGCAGTGAGCTGAGATCACGCCACTGCACTGCACTCTAGCCTGGGAGACAGAGTGAGACTCCGTCTCAAATCATAATAATAATACTGTTACTCAAGATGAACAATCTAATCAATAGCACACACCAGTACAAAAATAAATAGCAATTCATGACAACAAGCTACGATGCTAAATAAGTGATTCTTGACAATAAATATACATAGTACAACAGGATTAGGTGGTCAGGAAAGAATGTTTGAATGAGGTGGAATTTTAAATGAACTGTATGAACTGTGACAATTAGTCTCACTTCAGACATGTAGAAAGTTCATCTCAATCATTTTTTATGACCAACGTGCAGGTTAATTAATAAAAACAATGGAGTTTTTGTCAGGTAGTAGTGAAAATTAAGAACACAGGGTTAAGAATTGTAGGTTTACGGCCGGGTGCGGTGGCTCATGCCTGTAATCCCAGCACTTTGGGAGGCCGAGGTGGGTGGATCATGATGTCAAGAGATCGAGACCATCCTGGTCAACATGGTGAATCCCCGTCTCTACTAAAAATACAAAAAATTAGCTGGGCATGGTGGCGCGTGCCTGTAATCCCAGCTACTCGGGAGGCTGAGGCAGGAGAATTGTCTGAACCCAGGAGGCGGAGGTTGCGGTGGGCCGAGATCGCGCCATTGCACTCCAGCCTGGGTAACAAGAGCGAAACTCCGTCTCAAAAAAAAAAAAAAAAAGAATTATAGGTTTATAAATTCATAAGGTAAAATGTCATCCAGCTTAATGTAGCAATTGTCTTCACAACTATGAGGCAGCAAAGAATTGCTAAAAATATTTGAGTAGAGAGGGTGTTTATTAAAATATGAACTCAGATTATTACAATTAAGATCTATCCCCCAATATACAAGTTTTCAGATCCAACTAGAAGACAGTAGAGTCAGCTGATCAATAAGAAAACCAGTAAATTTTTCAAGTCATAAAGTCATGGGGATTAGATGAAATGTGGTGGCAGCAGAAGCAGTGAAGTAATGAGGCCATTGCTAGAATTAAGGAAGCTTGAAGAAAATATTCGTTTAGTGGGAAATAATGTTGATTTCAGCTTAAGGCCTGCTAATTTTGAGTGAACAGTGGAGCAGAGGAGAAGTCTGGCATACAGGTAGACTGGCATCTGACTGGCCTCCCCCAGGGTGCTACATGAAGACTGCAGTGCCAACACCCTCCGCATGTCTTCAGCTTCATCACTGAGCAAAGCCATTTGACTCAGGTCCTCATCTTGAATCATAATGGAAGTTAAGACTGGGCATGTAAAACGAAGTCGGAGTTATCACGGAATTGAAATAATAGTAGATCTTTTCATTTACGAAACTGACAAGTTGAACTTTCTCTTCCCTCATATTCAAAAAGACTTCATGTCCATGTTAAGTCAATTTGAGTGACAAAAATGCAACCTCGAGGAGGGAACTGAGTCCTTCTTCCAGTCTTTTATTTCCTAGAGAGTCTCAGATACAAGAATGTTGTTCCCTTATTAAGTGGAGAGTAGCAGCAGAAACATTTTTATATATATTGTTTTTGCCTTGCAGAAAATGAAGCTGCCTCAAATTCTGTCTCTCTTTTCCACTTACTGCTTTCCAAAACTTGGGATGTGTGGCAGAGGAAGGAAAGGACATAAATAGTAGGGATTTTGTTAATATCTAATATCTGTTTTCAGAGGAATATAAAAAATACTTAATGCAATATTTGGCAAAAGATGAACATAAAGCCGGTAAGTGAAGAGATCAATAAACAATATGGTCAAATCCATCCACAGAACACTTTTATTGCACCATATTGAATTCATAGAAATGCCTTTGGTACAAATGCAAAATTATTTATGAAACAATAGAAAATCTGCTTTTAAGTAGGAAAAAAAGCACTGCATATGATTTCAGTGAAAAAAAGAACCAGATGTTACACATACTTTAAAAAAACACAATCCCATATGCAGTTACCCATGAAATATTCAACACACTCAAGTTGAGGGCTTACTGGCTTGATTTCTTTCCTTCCTCTCACCTTCATGCTAATCTTCCACATGTCAGCTTTTTTTTTTTTTTCAAATCAGGGTGTATTACTGAAGTCACAGCCAACTGAGGATTGGTTCTAGGTGAATTTTTTTCTAGTGCCCAGAGATGTCCTCAGCCATAAAGAAGAGGAGGGTACAGTCACTGCACACGAAGAATGCAAGCTTCCAGGCAGCACTGTACCATTTTCTCTTTGTAGAACCGGAAGTGGATTGATTTCGACAAATAAAGTTAGTAATTGAGCAATATATGAGTAAGAAAAAGAGTTATTTAAATACTCCAAATTCATGTATTGAAAATGAGAAGCTAGACATAGCTTACTAGTTAATTTTCCACCACCAAGAGTGACCTATATTTAGTTTGGTTCTGCTATTGTAATTGGAACTAAGTTTGTACATTAAATTTTAAAAACCATGCTGAATAAAAAACAGCCGACTATACCAATCATGTATTTATCCACTTTGCTTTCTTTTCAATGGAAAGTCCTGAGAACATCCATGTTTCTCACTTTTACCAGCTTTGCTTTTCTAATGTTGCTCTTACACTTTTGACACTGTTTTCGTGTCTGATTTTTCCCCCATTACACAATTAGATCTGGAATATTCTGAAATTCATAACCATTATTAGGAAATACCTGATACTCCATCACCCATTCAAAAATTCAAACCTGTTGTTTTTATATACAAATTTGCTTATAAATTTAACAGTATTAGGGCTATCTACCCTCTGAATGAAACCGTACTTTGATTGTTTAATCATGATCAACAAAAATCATTTATAATTAATTAGAAATATCCATCAGGGGATTTTAGTTTCCCTTCAATTTCTGTCAAACACAGAACCAGGCATGTCTCACACAGCTTTCAGATTTCTCCCTAAGAGCAAAAGTCAGTCACTCCCTAAAGAGTCTCAGGATCCAAGATCCGGCAGGTTGCAAGTTCACGACAGGCTGGCATCAGTGGGTTTTGCCCTAGTTCTATAGGCTAAGCTCCTGTGGGAAGATTGGAAGGCTGAGACGAGGGAGACGTTCTAAGCAGTACTACCATGTCACTAAGGGTACAGATATATCCATCACAATCTCCTTTTTCTTTTAGTAGAGCACAGACGAGCTTTTCTAAATATTTTGTAAAGCACAGACAACATTCTTTCCTTCAATCAAAGTACATAAATCACTTACTTAGGTGTTTTGGATTTATTAATGAACAAACATAGAGAGACCCTTGACCTCCATAGAGTACTTATATTAAGAATGATATAGATTTGGAATTGAATATGTATAGATAGGGATATATGTACATGTACACATGTATATACATGTGTATATTCTATTAACATATGCTGCTGCCTTAAGTTCTGTTTCTCTTTTTTATACATTGAGAGCAATACATAAACAAGGATAATGTTGTTTAAGTAGTCCAAATTCCTGTATTGAAGATTAAAAAGTTAGACATAATAATATTATCAACTAAATTCCCACCACCAAGACTGACCTATATTGAATTTAATTCTGCTTATCTATTTATTTATTTTCTGGGTTTTTTTTTTCTATTCTTTTTTTTTTTTTTTTTTTGAGACGGAGTTTCGCTCTTGTTACTCAGGCTGGAGTGCAATGGCACGATCTCGGCTCATCGCTACCTCTGCCTCCTGGGTTCAGGCAAGTGATCCACCCGCCTTGGCCTCCCAAAGTGCTGGGATTCTGCTTTTTTAAATGGAAATGACATTTGTACATTAAAGTTAAGAAATACACAAAAGAAAAGGCAATGAACTATACCAATCCCATATTTATAATGACTGTACCAATCATAATTATATGATATGATTATATGTTATTATAACATATGATACATGTTACTATGATATTATTATATATATTGTATAATCATATATATCATAATTATTATATATATCATATTATATATGATAGTTATATGATTGGTATAGTCAGCTGCTTTTTATTCAGTGTGTTATACTGAATAGTCATGGAATTATTTGGATCTATTTGCTTTTCATTCAGTGTATTTCCACAAACTTTACCACTGGGTGCTGAGGCTCACACACCTATAATCCCAGCATTTTGGGAGGCCAAGGCAGAAGGATCACTTAAGCCCAGGAGTTCAAGACTAGCCTGGGCAAGAAAGAAAATATATACAAAAGAGAGAAACAGAATTTAAAGCAGCTTCATATATAAATAGGTCTAACTACAGAAATAGGATATGTATGTACATGTAATCAAAGCATGCCAATGAAGGCATATTATTCATGTATATTCATGTATAATTTAAATAGATGCATACATGGAGCTGCGTTCACAGAGCATGTGTGGTTTCTGCATAGACCATCTTAGAAGGCAAACAGAAGGCATCCTATTTGAGGAAAAGAGTAACGCCTTGTCAATTTAGTCTACCTTTCATAATAAGAAAGACTCTTACGATACGTGCAGCGGATTTTCCTGAAGCTCTCTCATAACTCTTATAACCCATCGCAATCCAAACATGCGTTTAGTCAAACCACAGAAACAGATTCCTCACAAGATAATTAAGAGAAAATGAAAGGAGATGGAGAGTGATACAGAAAATCCAAATCAATACCTTATCAGATACCATGAAAGCCGGTGATATATCAACTATTTCTATCATCAGGACTGAGCAGAAAGTCCCCATGCTTCATACCATACCTGATGAGATGCCATTTAATTATCAGCTATTTACTACTAGACAAACCCTAAGTCAGCTTTCCCTGCTCAATAAGAAAAGCTCAGCTATTTGGAACTAAAATATGCAGAATTTTTTTCAGCATTGTCTTCATTTCCAAAAATATCTTCAATAAAGACATTGATAAAAGGGAATAATTAAAAACTGCCTCATATTGTGGATTATCAATCATAATTATTAATATTAAAAACCACAAGCTTTACCATTGAGTGTTGTGGCTCACACCTGTTGTCCCCAGCACTTTGGGAGACCAAGGCAGGAGGATCACTCAAGCCCAGGAATTTGAGCCTGAGGAAGAAAGCAAGACCCCTTCTCTACAAAAACTGCAAAATCATAGCCCAAAGTGGTGGTGTGCACTGGGAATCCCAGTTCAGGAGGTTCCGTTGGGAGTATCTCCTGAGCCCAGAAGTTTGAGGCTGCGGTGAGCTCTAGCCACCTTAGCTCTCCAGCCTGGGAAACACAGTGAGACCCTGTCTCAGCAACAACAACAAAGGAAAAAATTCCGGCTTTATAACTATAAGCTTTCTCTCCTTTTCCTTCTCCCTTCTTCTCCCTCTGTCTCTTTCAATGTCTTTTTCTTCCATACTTAAAGTCTTATATATTTTCTCTAAAATATAAGCCTTTAGAAGTAATTTCTGTAACGTTTTACATCAGTGCACATGTAAAGAAGCAGTGGGGTGTGTCAAGTAGGGAAAACTGGGGATAAGACGTGACTTTGAATGCCTAGATAACAAAAGGATGAGAAATCCAGCTAGATGACACCACGGGACAGGTAGAGAGGAAGATACAGCATTTAGGAAATCAATCCTTGAATGTGAAGGCCAGGTCACCAACTGAGGCAGTGTCCAGCTCCCACGTAATAGAGCAGGTGGGAGCAAAGCAAGGTTATTTTCCCAGAGGAACTAAGGAATTAGACAGGCAATTACAGCAGGAATTAAAACAGAAACCAAATCAGAAGCTGAGGTCAGTTATAAGCACAGCTAGGACGTTGCCTGTAGATTCTCTTGTACCAAAAACATCTTTGGAGTAAGAACATCACAGAAGGCTCAAAATTATGTGAGGCCCAAGTGTCAGCTCTGTTGACAATGGTCTCAGGTCAAGTTTCCCACAAATATTGCTAGTAATATGAGATTGAGCTTGTGGGGATATTGCAATCTTGGTTAGTTCGGTACTAAGAAATTCAGAGAGAAAAAACCATGATGTATCAGAATGCTACCTTCTATATGTCTGCTGTGCCAATCGCTTTGAGCATATTTTTCTCTAATCCTCACAAGCCCAATCTTGGACAGGCAGTATTGCTTCCATTACGATGATGAAGGAGTTAAATACAAGAGAAAGGCTGGCTTAAACTGGAAAGACCATACTGGTCTAGGAGTCAAGACAGGGCTTAATGTACGGAGAGGGATCTGAAAAGCTGAGGGTTTCACAGGGAGATACGGGCAGATGGCTTTCAGCTGATTTCCTGAGAGCATTATCATCTGCACGTCTTGTAGTTAGTTACCTACCATATGTAGTAGTCATGGGGATCTGAACGTCTCTTCAAGATGATATGGTAAAGCCCTGTAATGTGCCAGAAAAATCTCAGCATTGAGAATATAGTAGTGAACTAGTCAAACATTGTCTATTCTCAGGACCCCTTATGCTATTGGTTGATGCCCAAATGCATCTAAACCAGTCATGGAAATTCTATGTCCAGTGTCCAACCTGGATTTGTGAGACATGAGAAGTCCGATGAGGATATTTGAGAAAGTTCTTCTTTCTAAAAATGTTTCAATCATTCTCTTTTATCATGCAAACACTAAGGAAATTAGCCTCAGTATGAAGTTAAGACTGAGCATGACAGAATGTTGGAGCAAACACAGATACCTAGGCATCTGGTCATGTTGCACCATTCTTGTTCTATGTAGGAACCATGGTTATGTGAAATACACTCTTGATTCCTTAATGTTTAAGTAATTATAAATCAGTGCATTCTATAACTTGTAGCTGAAAGTTTCTGAACTAATACACAGTCCAGGACCTGAATCAAGGTATCTGTTCTCTATGTTAATTTTGCCAGATAAAAGAATTTCTTTGAAGGCATAAAGCCAGAAAATGTTCCATGAGTTGAACTGGGACAAGTAAAGAAAGAGACCAACTCCAAATGGTGATAAGTAGAGAAATAATGTTGAGAGGGTGGAAAGAAAATGATCACTGAGGAAGCAACGCATGACACTCACAAGTCCCCCTCTAAAAACAAAACAAAACAAAAATGGAAGGGAGGAAACACCTGGGCGAGGAAAAACATCATCAACAAATTATTTCACAGCCAGGGTCAAATATTGAAAAGGCAAATCTTCCCAAATGATTTTCTGGGGTCAAACTCAGTTTTCACAGAATTCCAGTAGTGAATTTTATACCCACCATTTCCATTGTCATCATTGGTTTTAAAGATGCAGGTTGCAGAGCAGCCTACCAGAGTCAGACAGCACTGACCTTGATGATTTTCATCGCAATGAACTCAGTGTCTCTTCTGAATAGTCCTGTCAGCTGCACCGGTATTTCTACCCTCGGCACAAGTTTTGTACTTCAGGGACATAAGCAGTAAGGTAGGATAGGGCAAGAGAAAGTGAGTTTGTTACAGAAGAGTCTTAGATTTAAGTTCTAATTTTTTTTTTTTTTTTTTGAGATGGAGTTTCGCTCTTGTTACCCAGGCTGGAGTGCAATGGCGTGATCTCAGCTCACTGCAAACTCTACCTCCTGGGTTCAGGCAATTCTCCTGCCTCAGCCTCCCGAGTAGCTGGGATTGCAGGCACACGCCACCATGCCCAGCTAATTTTTTGTATTTTTAGTAGAGACGGGGTTTCACCATGTTGACCAGGATGGTCTGGATCTCTTGACCTCGTGATCCACCCACCTCGGCCTCCCAAAGTGCTGGGATTACAGGCGTGAGCCACCACGCCTGGCCCAAGTTCTAATTTTTAAAATGGACATTTAAAAAATAATAGCAGCCATCTATTATTATTACTGCTTTTTTTTTTGGTCGACAATTTTTAAAAATATTTAATAGAATTCTCCAATGAGAGCAAACATTCTCTAAATAATATAAACAGAATAAAATAATAAAAATGCTAATATTTATAAGAACTCTGTGCGTTTAGCAATCAAAACATCCCTTTAAAAAAACGAAGCTTAAAAATAACAACCTTGAGAATGTCATACACACTAACCTCAACTGTAGTAGCAGTTAAGTATTTCTTATATTTTGAAAACTTTAAATACTGTTATTCTATAAAGATCACTGTTTCATGTAGAAATAATATGAAATTAAAACAATAGCTCATTGTTAAAGTTTCATTCTAAGGACAGCAGACATAATTGAATTACATTAACTTGGGGGAAATAGGACCCAGTGGTGGCATCCTGATTACCATTCTCAATTAACACCACTCCATTTTTAATGCCTGTGTTTAATGTCAAAGCATTAAGAGGCTTCTAAGACAAGAAATCTATTAGTGTTTCAAAACCATGTTTCAAACCAGGGAGACTAGAAACAGAATGAAACCATATGTCATTTGCACTAAGGTGATAATTTCAGCAACAGGAATTAATCAAGTTTCTCAAGGGAAGGCTATAATGTAAAAAATAGCGAAGGAACTCAGAGCAGAACACCATGCTAAATCAGCTGGTTTAAGACACAAAACAACAGATCTAAAAAGATTTGAGAAATATGACACATGAGAGAGAGGACATTTCCATATTCCTCACTGCCAAGTGTGTCTCTTCACATCAAATGCTGACCTTCCCATCTGCTCTTGCTTACTACTGGGGACCCTCACAGGGCCTCACAAAAATATGCCCTCCATACATTGTTCTGGAACAAATGAAAAGTTAAAAGAAAAAGAAATCAGAGAAAAACAAACACAAAATTTAGGATTCTAGAGGGAAGAAGGCTGAAGTAATACAATCTATATCTGGGTGCCAGCTCTGACTTTGTCACAAGTTGTTCTAATTGTGAACAAATTTATTGGACATCCAGTTATTACATCTCTAGATTCAGATTACTGTGACTCTAAATCCTTCTCAGTTCTTCATTCTGTCACCTAAGCTCTGGCTTAAAAAATTAGGCCTTAAAATATCTCAGAAGGGCCGGGCGCGGTGGCTCAAGCCTGTAATCCCAGCACTTTGGGAGGCCAAGGCGGGTGGATCACGAGGTCAAGAGATCAAGACCATCCTGGTCAACATGGTGAAACCCCATTTCTACTGAAAATACAAAAAATTAGCTGGGCATGGTGGCACGTGCCTGTAATCCCAGCTACTCAGGAGGCTGAGGCAGGAGAATTGCCTGAACCCAGGAGGTGGAGGTTGCGGTGAGCCGAGATCCCACCATTGCGCTCCAGCCTGGGTAACAAGAGCAAAACTCCGTCTCAAAAAATAAAAAAATATCTCAGAAGTTAAGACAAGGAAAAGGAAATATGAAAAATGGCCAAAAATCAGTAATGGTAGATGACTTGAAAGATTGTGCTTGTTTTTAAGATTGGAATCATCTGAATAAAATTAGTAGAACTAATCCCTTAGGGACTGAATACATTTAAATAAGAACAGCCACTCCAAAATACAAAGAAGACATCCTTGAAGGAAATAGGAAGCAAAATTTCCAAATGGAAGAGATTAATATTTAGAAATTGTTTCCTCATATGCTACTCAACAAACACGTATCACATGCGTTCTCCACGACAGCTGTCTAGGCACAGACGGTTTAAGGATAAATGAGAGAAACTTTGTTGTCTGGAGGGGGACAGTCTGGCAATGAGCTCACAATCTAGTTTAGAAAGCTAGTTGTGATGATTTTTTTAAATGTTACATGAAATCCATACTATAATAACATAGTCCTCAAATGGAAATTTATAGGTAATTTTAAAACACAAAAAATATAATTACTATTTTCATTCTGGATTTATTAGAAAACTCTAAGTGATTTGAATGCTAATTTGAAATAATGACAAATTAAATTACAGGCGTATATGAAAGATTTTGTGAGCTTGATCACAGACTACTGCAGTGAAGCAAATATCACAATAAAGCAAGTCACACAATTTTTGATTTCCCAGTGCATATAAAAGTTATGTTTAGGCTGGGAGCGGTGGCTCAAGCCTGTAATCCCAGCACTTTGGGAGGCCGAGGTGGGTGGATCACGAGGTCAACAGATCGAGACCATCTGGTCAACATGGTGAAACCCCATCTCTACTAAAAATACAAAAAACAAAAAAATTAGCTGGGGGTGGTGGTGTGTGCCTGTTGTCCCAGCTACTCAGGAGGCTGAGGCAGGAGAATTGCCTGAACCCAGGAGGCGGAGGTTGCTGTGAGCTGAGATCGCACCATTGCACTCCAGCCTGGGTAACAAGAGCAAAACTCCGTCTCAAAAAAAAAAAAAAAAAGTTATGTTTACACTAAACTTTTATCTAGTGAGTGTGCAACAGCACTGTCTAAAAAAAAGTGTAATCTTAATTTAAAAATACTTTATGTCTTAGAAAAACTTTATTGCCGTGGCAACTTCTTAAAGTAAGACAGCACTGCATCAATAGACTCTTCCAAGATGTCTTGTTAGATGGAACTACCCTCAGTAAAACTTCTTTCAAAATTAGAGTTCGATCCTTTCAAACGCTGCTTTACCGACTAAGTTAATCTAATATTTGAAATTGTGTGTTTTCCTTTCAGGATGGTCACAGCATCTTCACCAGGAGTACATTCCATTCCAGGAAACCACTTTCCTTCCACAACCATAATAAGCAATCTCTCATTAACTCCAGTTTGATCGTAAGTTGCAACAATTCAGTCCCATCTTTAGGCTTCACTCCAAATTCTAGTCTTCTTGTTATTTCTACCACATCTATAGTTACTTTCTCCACTGAGATCTTCAACCCTCAAAGTCATTCATAAGACTTGGAATCAACTTCTAAACTCCTATTCATGTTAATATTTTGACCTCCCCCAAGAAATCATGCATGTTTGTAATGGCATCTATTACAGAATGGTGAATCTTTTGCAGAAGGTTTTCAATGTACTTTGCCTAGATCCCTCAGAGGAATCAATATCTATGGCAACTATAGCCTTATGAAATATATTTTTAAACAATACGATTTGAGGGTCAAAATGACTTTGTGATCCA
Organism: Callithrix jacchus; assembly: GCF_049354715.1. Taxonomy (NCBI): domain Eukaryota; kingdom Metazoa; phylum Chordata; class Mammalia; order Primates; family Cebidae; genus Callithrix; species Callithrix jacchus. The sequence goes on along the minus strand of NC_133522.1, from coordinate 8,023,897 downwards.
TAGGCTGAAGAATGGATATTGTATTAGCAGGCATAAAAATAACATTTTTCTCTTTGTACTTCTCCATCAGAGTTCTTTGGTTGCCAGGTATATAGTCAGTAAGCAATAATATTTTGAAAGAAATCTCTTCTTCTGAGCAGTAGATCTAAACCAAGGACTTAAAAGATTCAACAAACCCTACTCTAGAAAGACGCTCTGCCATCCAGGCTTTGTTGTTTCATTTACAGAGCACAGACAGAGTATATTTAGAATAAGTGTTAAGGTGCTAAGGATTTTTAAAATGGTAAATACACATTGACTTCACCTTAAAGTCACCAGCTTTATTAACCCCAACAAGAGAGTCATCGTGTACTCGATGCTTCAAAGCCAGGCAATGACCTCTTCTCTAGTACTGAAAATGCTAGATGCCATTTCCTTCCATCTGAAGCCTCTTTCATCCACATTAAAAACCTGTTGCTGGTCGGAAACAGTGGCTCATGACTGTAATCCCAGCACTTTGGGAGCCCAACAGGGAGGACTGCTTGAGCTCAGAAGTTCAAGACCAACCTAAGTGACATGATGAGCTCCTATCACTACAAACCTTTTTAAAGTTTGCTCAGTGTGCTACCGTGTACCTGTAGCCTGAGCTACTTGGGAGGCTGGGGCAGCAGGATCCCTTGAACTCAGGAGTTTGAGACTGCAGTGAGCTATGACCACACCACTGTACTCTAGCCTGGGCTACAGAGCAAGACTCTGTCTCTTAAATAAAATAAAAATAAAAATGATCTGTTGTTTAGTGTAGCGTCCTTCATCGGTGGTCTTAGCTGGATCTTCTGGATAACAGCTGCGGCTTCAACATTAGCCTTTGCAGCGGCACCTTTCACTGTTATGCGATCGGGAAGGTTTCTTTCCTGAACTTCATGAACCAATCTCTGCTAGCTTCCGACTTCCTTCTGAAACGTCTTCACTTCTTTCAATCTTCACAGAACTTCATAGAACGTGAAGACAATAAGAGCCTTGTTCCAGATTAGGCTTTGGCTTAGGCACAGGTTGTGGCTGGTTTGATCTTCTGTTTAGATCACTAAAACTTTCTCCATGTTAGTAATAAGGCTGTTTTGCTTTCTTATCATTCACATGTTCTCTGGAGCAGCACGTTTAATTCTCTTTGAGAATTTTCTTTTGCATTCACAACTTCTCTATTTAGTACAAGAGGTTTAGCTTTTATCCTATCTTGACTTTTAGCATGCCTTCCTTACGTAGCTTAATCATTTCTAGCTTTTGATTTACACTGACACATGTGCTACTCCTTCTTTCATATAGAGGCCATTGTATGCTTATTAACCAGCCTAATTTCTATACAGTTGTGTCTTAGAAAATAGGAGACCTGAGGAGAAGAAGAGAGATAGGGGACCACTCGTTGGCGGAGCACTCAGAACACACAATATTTACCAAGTAAGTTAGACATCTTATACTGGTGAAGTTTGTGGTGCTTCAAAACCATTACAGTAGTAACCTCAAAGATCACTGCTCACAGATCACCATAACAGATATAACAAGAAAAAGATGGAAATATTGCAAGAATGACCGAAATTTGACCCAGAGACATAAATTGAGCACATGGTGTTTCAAAACTGGTGCCATATTAGTCCATTCTCACATTGCTATAAAGAACTACCTGACAGTGGATAAAGAAAAAAGGTTGAATTGGCTCATGGTTCCACAGGCTATACAGGCGGAATGGCTGAGGAGGCCTGAGAAAACTTATAATTATGGCAGAAGGTAAAGAGGAAGCAAGCACATATTCACATGGCCAGCAGGAGAGAAAGCAAAGCGGGGAATGCTATACACTTTTAAACCACCAGATCTCATGAGAACTCATTCACTATCAAGAGAACAGCAAGGGGGAAATTCGCCCCCATAATCCCATCCCACCAGATCCCTCACCAAACACGGGGGATTCCAATTCAACATGAGATTTGGGTGGGGACACAGAGCCAAACCATATCAGATGTGAGCAGACTGGCTATGCCGGGCACCACAAACCTTTAGTTTGGAGGAAACAGTATCTGGCCAGGTACCGTGGTGTTTGCCTGTAGTCCTAGCCACTCCAGAGTCTGAGGCAGGAAGATTTTGAGACTAGCCCTGGCAACATAATGAGAACCCTCCATGTGTATATATTTTTTAATATTTTTGTTATTTATTTTCTATTTTGGAAAAGTTAAAAAGACAAGAATTAGTACCTATGAAGCACAATAAAGCAAACCACAAGAAAACAAAGTATGCCTGTAAAAAAAAAAAAAAGAAAGAAAATAGGATGTTCTCTTGTCATTTGGGAAATGCATAATGCATATACTCTATAAAATAAACATCTTTAGTTAGAATACTTAGAAAGTTTATACTGAGATTCTTTTTCCACCTTCTCAAGCAAGGAACTTCTGAAGACTAAGATTATTGGGTAAGAGACTAAATAATTTTTAATGGTAAACACAAGAATAAATTGCTTTGCCAAAGAGTTTTATCAATTTAAAATGTCAACCCATTCCCATAAACAAAGAGTATATTAATTATTTTATATTTTGGCATCTTACCAAAAATTTATTATTTAAAAAAATGTGTTTTTTAATTACTAATGAGAGTCAACATATTTCCATACGTTTACTAATTCCTTTTTTAATGTAAAGTGTTTATGGTGCCATTTTACCAGTTTTTAAGGGCTTGCCATTCTATATTCTTCTAAGTACTATGTGCTTTTAAAACGAAATATATAAAATCTTTATCATATTTTCTGTGAATATTATTCCCCTATTTAGAATTGTCTAAACTTTTCTGTTTATTTTTGTATGAAGTTTTTGCCCCAGTGTCTCTGTGCCACCAGTCCCTTTCCCCTATGAAGTCTTTCCGTTTTCTCCCCTCCTTAGTGGTACTGCGTATTTAAAGGGAGCTAGCTTGTTTCAAAAGCACCGATATTCTTTTTCTTTGATAGCAGTACCTTGTCCCAGAGGAAGAGGCTCAGAAGAGAAAGAAAGCAGAGAAAATGTAAAATATTTATGAAGTCAAAATATTTCATGAGCACCTTCAAAGCACCAGATACTTTTCCAAGGTTTAGAGACAAAGAAGCTTAAATATGCTGTAAGCGAAATTGCTAAGTAAGCAATCTTTTTTTTTTTTTTTTTTTTTTTTTTTTTTTTTTTTTGAGACGGAGTTTCGCTCTTGTTACCCAGGCTGGAGTGCACTGGCGCGATCTCAGCTCAAGGCAACCTCCGCTTCCTGGGTTCAAGCAATTCTCCTGCCTCAACCTCCCAAGTAGCTGGGATTACAGGCCCACGCCACCGTGCCCCGCTAATTTTTTTTTTTTTTGTATTTTTAGTAGAGACGAGGTTTCACCATGTTGACCAGGATGGTCTCGATCTCTTCACCTCGTGATCCACCTGCCTCGGCCTCCCAATAAGTAAGCAATCTTAATGCTATAGGGAAAATGATAAATTGTGATGGTGGTGGTTTGCGAGCATAGAGAAAGAACACCCACATTACTTATAGGAGGTGTCCTAGAAGCATTTACTGAGAAGGGAGTTTTAACCTGAATCTTAGACACTGAATTGTTGTGAATTAAGCTAAATTGGTGCTGACACACATTCCAGGAGCAGTGAAAAGCAGGACAACAGCATGGAAAAGTGAAAGGTATGTTTTTTTGTTTTTTGTTTTTTTGGATAGGCAAATGATTTGATAGACTGCAAGTAGGGGAGGAGAGACATGAAGCTGGGAAAGTAGGCCGGGATCAGACCATGAAGAGCCTTGTTTGTTAGGTGAACATTATTCTAGATGTAATTAGGATCTTTGAAGGGTTTTAGACAAGGAGTGAGGCAGGGACATGCGTTGTTGGGTGTGTTTTAGAAGTCATCCTGAGAATTCTATGGAGGAGGGTTTGCTGCTGGAGGTGGGAGAGGGTGAGAATGTGATAAGGAGAGTAGTTAGATGAAATACATTAGATAAAAAAGGCTAGGCCAGATGAAAAATGCTGAGGATCTAATCTATGCCAACCAGGAGAACATAGGGTGGAGAGGGGACAAAGCTGGGAGCTACTTGAAAATATTCAGGTTATGGGAGGACTTACTGGCATGTTGGCTGAGGACGTCTAGAAAGAAAAAGATGGACTGTAGATAGCACTCTTGTCATGGGAACTGCAACCCTGATGTTATGTTTTTATTTCAAAAAGATCTACTGCATAGTCCTCACATGAAAATCAGAGAACTGCACAGTCTTCAGGATAAATGATGTATTAATGGTATTTTCTTTCTTATGCCTACAGATTATAAAAATAATATATGCTTCATGAGAGCATTTGAAAATAAAGTTGCTATTCTGTTTGAGAGCATTTTCTTTCAGGCTTTCTTGCCAAGCATATGGGGCAGGGATAGTTAATGGCTCTGTATGGTAGAGATCCCATTTTATACCATGACGCAGTCTGAGTTTCTATTTAATATTATATTGCGAACATTTACCTATCTTTAGAAATGTTCCTTGGCATCATCAAAGTTTATTTTACTGGCTATATTAGATTGTTTTATGGCTGTCCTACAATTAATTTAACTTTTCTCTCTCTCTCTTTTTTTTTTTTTTTTTTTTTGATAGGTTATTTCTTTACCTACTACTATTGTGTGTGTGTGGGGGGGGGTGTGTTTTGACATCATTGTTTTGATAAATATCTTTTTACCCAAGTGTTTTTAGACTTTTCAGATAATTTATTTGTCATAGATTCCTAGAAGTTGAATTACTTTGTCAGAGAATTTAAACTTTTCTTGTATCTCATGAATACTGAAAAATGTTTTTCAGAAAGCTTAAAACACCATGTTCTTATTTAATTGGCCATATGATTTTTATTTAATGTAGCATAGACCTATCACTAAATTTGATTTGTCTGATAAAATTATTTTAATTCCACTGGTTTTAACATTTTGAAAAGACTAGCTAGAGATTGTAGTATTGCCAATCATAATTTCTTAATACATATATTTTTTCTTTTTCTGAAAATAAACCACATAATTTTTTTAAATATTTAAGGTTTTCATACTTAAAAATGGAAAAATGGATCAAAAACAGAAGCTACTCACCTCATCTATGTTGGATATATGTTTCTAGTTTCTGCTAAAATTAATACTACTCATTGAAGAAAATTTGGAAAATATCAATAAGAAAAAGAAAATCACTTATGACCCCATCATTTAAAGAAATTTGTATTTAATGTGCGCTCCAACATAACAGTTTGTTTCTTTTGTGCCAAGATCTGCCCCTACTGCCTAGAGCAGTGCATGGAGCATTGGTGGTATGCAGTAAACTTTTACCAAATGAGCAATCCTTTTAGTTTAGTTTCCAATATTTTACATGGATATTTACAATAGTTAATGTTTACTGAACAATATATCAAGCTTCATGTTGAATGCTACATGCAGCATCTCATTAATACAACAACCCTGTTTTGGAGGCACTGTGATGATAGTGCCCAATTAGCAGATACAGAGTCTGAGCTTTAAAACGATTGTTGCGTTTTAAATGTCACATTGGAGCCAACTGTTTAAGTGATGGTAAGCTCCCAGGCACACCGCCTACCAAAGGCATGCTTCTAACTACTACATAACTCTGTTTCCTTGATAGGCAAATAAACTATAATAATTTTACTAATGAATAATTATTTTAAAATGAGTGTTTAAATCATTTTCTAAATCCCTGAAAGTTTGATTTCTCTGTTAGTAACATTTCTTAAAACATTTCCCTTTCTCAATAATCCCAATGCTTAACTATGTTAATATTGTGATATCTTTATTATAAATAATGTTAGTCTATGTTCTGATTGTTGTTAGATGTGATTGTCATAAGTGAAAGTTAGATCAAAGAAATGATTATTTGTAAGATTCCTGATTCAGATCAAGTGGTTTACACTCTCTACAAAACTATGTATATATTCGTTATAACCGCATGAGCAGCTCTAGATCTTTTTGGTCTCCTTTACACACTCAACACTTACTGAAGACCCCAGGGGACTTTTGTTTGTGTGAGTTTTTACTATCTTTGCTTACCATTACAGAAATTAAAATCAGAAAAATGTAAACACACAGCTCACATTCTGTTAGTTATTGGAGTGATGACTCATCGCACATTATATAACGTCTGGGAAGCTCTACAAATCATTTGGGGAGAAATGAGCATGAGAGGGCAGATAGTGTCATGATATAAATGTGAAAATACTTGGACCATATAGTCTTCCTGAAAAGTTCTTGGGGATTCCCAATGTTCTTGGATCAATCTTTGAGAAGCTCTGTACCATACCATTCTTAATATTTTAATTTATCATTTAAAAATATTTTCATATTGATGGGCAAAGACAATATATCATTTATAATTTAATTTGCGTTTCCTTGAATCCCAGCTGCTTGTGTCTCCCTATTAGTGAGCTTTCTTCCTTATGCTGACTCCTTTGTCTTTCAAATTTTCTCATGGTTCATTTTAAAATCTTTCTTCAGGGTTTCTCTTGAAATGTAGACAGTAAGAACTTTGCTTTTTGTTTCTCTCCAGCTTGCTGTAGCAAATTTATATTGCTTGCTTTGACTACTCTGGCAGACGATAAGCTCGTAAGCCTTCAGAATAAGCCCAGCCGACTTCATATAAGCCACAGCAGATTCCTGTGCAACCTACAAATACTGCCAGAAAAAAAGAAATCCTGAAACACTGGTAACCTGCTTATCTTTTCTCGTGTGTTTGGGATGTATAATCCACTAGGGTAAGCAAACTTCTCTCTTTCCTCCTAATTCTGATCTCAAAGATACAAGTCAGGAGCGAAGTCATAGGAAAAGACCAGAACTCTGGGCTGCTCCTGCCACACGTGGCAGAACGGACAGGCCACCCTCCCACTGTTACTGTGTCACCCAAGCAGGATCTTTATTGCTCTTACTTTTTTACCCAATTGAGTCTTCAAACACTTGTTTCCAGAACACCGACTGTTCCAAACACTACCTCTTTTGCTATTTAATTTCAATCTCTTAAAAATATTTAGTTTCTAAAAGATTCTACATTTATATTTCTAACCATCATCTTGCTACATTTTCCACCTTAACATACAAAATTTGGATGTGTTCTGAATAGAATATTGCAGGAATTACGTTGTTTCAACCAAAAATGTATAGTTTCATCTAGATGTTAGTCACATTTCCTTCCATTATACATAACTTCCTAAGTTTAAAAAAGCCAATTTGATTTTTTCACAATAAAGTTGAGTGTATCTTTTTAAAGAAATCCCTTGCAGCATTAATGTTTACAGAAATTATGTTCTGTCAAAGTATTTTATAATGACAGCATTAAATATCGCCCTAAGGAAAAATATAGCAAAAAGTTGACTGAGAAATAATATCTTGTTGCTATGCCATATTAGAATAATTTTTTATTTCCTGGAGATAATATTTTATGGCCATACTTTTGAAAGAGAACCTATATTTGCCCTCAAAGTAGAATATTTAAATAGGAAAGTTAAGGATTCATGATGCATTACTAAATTATGAATTTGACTGCTACTACCCTACATTTGTACTCATAAAAGCCCCCTTTCCACTTTGGGCTAAATGAAGTGGTTAATAGTTTGGGCAGAGTACTTAGCTTCTGAAAATAGCCTGCAGATAAAGGATGCCATTAGTGATAAATATAATATACAAGTGACAATTTATCTACTGTGCCGGTGCCTACAGTAGCACGTGATAATTAGTAAGCACCCCCGGAGAGTCTCCGTATCCTCCCCTCCATCTGTTGCTTCACTTTGACTTTTAGGCAAATAGAATATTTCAGTATTTGGATGCTTTTCGTGCTGTCAGATTTTGTTTTAAATACATATATTTATATATTTATGCATATATATATTATATATTTCAGTAAATGCATAATGCTATTTACTCAATTACCCAAGAACTTTTCTGTATCTAGCATGGGTTAGACTAAATACTCAAACATTTGAAACATATTTCAAGGCTTCATCTAATATCCAGCATTCCTTTTATGTCTATAAAGATGATAAAATCAATTCTGAGAATTGCGAGAGCAATATCATTAAAAAGATGAAAGAGTTACTAAAAGTAACTAAAAGCCCAGTCCTAAAAAATTATCTCATAATTTTAAAAAGAAGTGTCTCATTTCTGAAATGCGAGGCCAAATATTTAATGATATCCACAATGTGATGAGCTCAGGAAGCAAACATCCTTGTAGAATAGATGTTAAAAATATGGATGATAAACTCCGGCTTCTGAGGTAAAGCCCATGTTCTGCTATTTATTAGCCGTGTACCATTTGTCAAGTTTCTTTATCTGTCTTTGCCTTAATTTTTCTCTCTCTTGTCTTAACTTCTGCATCTGTAACATGAACATAATAATAGAACCTGTAGGGTTGTTAGCGAGAAATAAATCAGCTAATATTAATAACACTTGTACCAGTGTTTGCCACAGAATAAATTATAATATGCTTATGCTTGCTCATTTTAGTTTTGAAACTGTGAAAGATGACCAAAGATATGCTAATGCTAATTAATTATAAAATCTTTATTGCTTTATTATTATTCCAAAAATAATTTTATGACTGGGTACAGTGGCTCACACCTGTAATCCTAGCACTTTGGGAGGCCCAGGTGGGTGGATCACAAGGCCAGGAGTTCAAGAGCAGCCTGGTCATCATGGTGAAACCTCATCTTCAGTAAAAATGCAAAAATTAGCCAGGCATGGTGGTGGGCACCTGTAGTCCCAGCTACTCAGGAGGCTGAGGCAGGAGAATTGCTTGATCCCGGGAGGCGGAGGTTGCAGTGAGCAGAGATTGCACCACTGCAGTCCATCTGGGCAACAGAGTAAGAGTCTTCTCCAGATAAAAATAAAAAATAAATAATAACAATAATATTACTAAATATTAATAATGTCATAATAGAATGAATTCAGTTGAATTGGATCCACAATTCTTTCTTATATAAAAGTAAATGCTTTCATTTGAAAGAGAATATTTATTTTTATACTGGTCATTGCTTTTTGGAAATGTTCCAAATAAGGCTTATATCAATTCATATAACTAACTGTGCTTACCAGTCAATGTACCAAACACTTTTACAGAAAGCTACAAAAAAATCTTGCATTACATGTGAGTAATTGGACAAGAGACCATAACTAAAACCCTGAAGGTACAGATTAGATAATTAGTCACAGTGTGCTCTTTGCTGATCCCAATAGAATTGGCTAAATCTAAACCACTAATAAGGGACAATATAATATGAATGTAAAGAGTGGCTCTATTACTCTCTATCTGTTCATCTAGTCATTTAAAAATGACTTAAAATCTACATTTTTTCTTGAATGTTGGCCAAAATATATCTACTTTTAGGAGGAGATATATTATCACATAGCTGTAATAAACAATATGGACAAAAAATTTATTAACATTTCCCAGTTTTTGAAATAAATCCTAAATGTAAGGCAAATAATGAAACAAATTACCTTATTTCCTGTTTTAAGAGTATTGATACCACTAACATATTTTTTTATTGTACTTTAGGTTCTGGGGTACATGTACAGATCATGCAGGATTGTTGCATAGGATACCACTAATATTTGTTAATAGTCAAATTATATTTTTAAGTTTCTAAAGTTAGAAAGTATCACCTCAATCATTTATATTGTATCTGCAGAATTTATAATAAATATACATAAAATAAAAGTTTGAAAAGCTAGAATGTGGTCAAAATATAATGTTTTATTTACATGATAACTGGCACTTTGTACCTATTTTAATAATTGGCTCATATAGCTGTCATTTATATACACATGCAATAAGACTTAGTCTAAATGCCTCCAAAATCAGAAGACTGGGGCAAAATAAGCAAGGCAATAATGTGGTAGGAATAGTTTCTGTGAGTCAGCTCTTGCTATGTTACAAACTACCCCCAAATTTAGTGGCTTAAAACAACAACTGTTTATTATTGCTCATGAGTCTACAGGTGGGCTGAATCATGTGCTGATCTAGGCTGGCCTTTGCTGATCACACCTAGGTTCATGCATGTATCTGCAATCAGCCAATGTGATGGCTGAGTTCTGCACTCATGTCTGAATATTGGACAACTGACATCTATCTGGGACAACAAGAATAACTTAACCATTCTCTCGTCATGCAGCAGGTTAGCTTAGGCTTGTTCAAATGCTAGTCAATAGTGAAAGGAGAAAAAACACACAGTATCCTGATGCCTGAGTTTGCAACCATTGCATCACTTCTGCTAAATTCTGTTGACCAAGGCAAATTACCAAGCCAACCAGATTAGAGGAAAGGAAGAATAAACTTCACCACTTGACTGGAGTAGCTATGAAGAATAATGGTCATTTCCGCAATCAGGCACTGATACGTTGGGTAATTCAGGAATAAATACCATTTTTTAACTGAGCTCTGTCCTAACCTAAGTACAATGAGCTCTGTAATCAACAAACTGCTCTTTTCGTTTTTGCCTCTGAGACCTTCTCTATACATGGATGCTCCTCGACTTATGATGCACTCATGTCCCAATAAGCCTGTCATAACCTGCAGATATAAGACATCATAATTGCATTTACTGAGCTTCGTAGCTTAGCCCTGCCTAACCTACACATGTTCACAACACTTACATTAACTTGCCGCTGGACGAAATTATCTCATGCAAAACCTGTTCTATAATAGTGTTGAATATCTCATCTAATTTATGAAATACTGTATTTAAAGTGGAAAAAGAAAACCCAGAATGGTTGTATGGGTACTCAGCATAGTTTCTAATGAACGCATATTGCTTTCACACCATTGTAAAGTAAAAATTTTTAAGTGAAACCACCATAAGCCAGAAACCATATGCAATATTAGTCAGATGATGGAAATACAAAAACAGTGGTCTATCCCCTTGGCTTCAGAAAGCCCTGAGATTTTTTAGTCATGGTTCAACAAAACCACTTAATTTTTGACTCACAAGAAAAGATTTCCAGACTAAAGACTGTTGATTCCATGTTAGTAAGTCGAATTCTTATACTTCCTTTACTTTGAATTAGCTGAATGGAAATAGCCATTGCAATGGTAGTGTGTTCATTTAAAAATACTGACTCTGTGGAGAATCCCTTGAGTTGACCTCCCAAACTCCAGCAAAATAATGTGTTATATAGCTAGTATTTCAGCTATGTGCCTGCAATCCCTAGCTAAAAGACTTTATGCAACAATTCAGAAGGCTCCAGGCACTTCTATTGAAATGTGAAGCCAACACTTACTATTTGTTTCCCTGTTCTAAGCACCAGAATCTCACCTTTCAGTTGGCAATGAAAATACAACTTCAATTCCTGTGCTTCTTTGTGAAAGTCTTTCAACTTTGGATCTCTATAAAAGTGACAGAAAGAATTACTTGAGACAAATCTATATCATAAACAGTTAGTGTGAGTGTAGATTACACACATATATGTATATAAACATCTATCTGTGTTTGTTACACAATGAAAAGGATCCTTGACTATCACCTTTTACCCAAGCTTGTTCTGACTTCTATATTCCATATCTCAGTGACACACATTTTGTTTTGTTACTTAAGGCAGAAATCTAGAACCCTTTCTTAATGCCTCCTCTCATTTATTCCCTGTCTATAATGAGAAACCCGGTGATATGGTTTGGCTAGGTATCCTCACCCAAATCTCACCCTGACTTGTAATGATCTCATGTGTCAAGAGTGGGACCAGGTGGAGGTGATTGAATCATGGGGGTGGTTTCAGTGATGCTGTTCATGATAGTGAGTTCTCATGAGATCTGATGGTTTATAAGGCTCTGACACTTCCCCTGCTGGCACTCATTCTCTCTCTTGCTGCTCTGTGAAGAGGTGCCTTGCACCAGGATTGTAAGTTTCCTGGGGCCTTCCCAGCCATGCAGAACTATGAGCCAATTAAAATATCCAAGAATGACCTAGTCTTGGGTATTTCTTCACAGCAGTATGAGAATGGACTAATACAGTAAATTGGTACCAGAAGCGGGGTGCTGCTATGAGATTACCCCAAAATGCAGAATGTCTTTGGAACTGGGTAACAGGCAGAGGTTGAACCAGTTTGGAGGGCTCAGAAGAGATAGAAAAATCTGGGAAAGTTTGTCACTTCCTGGAGACTTGTTGAATGGCTTTGACCAAATGCTAATAGAGACATGTACAATGAAGTCCAGACTGAGGGGGGGCTCAAATAGAGATGAGGAACTTGCTGTGAACTGGGGTAAACGTCACTCTTGCTATGCTTTAGCAAAGAGACTGGCAGCATTTTGCCCCACCCTAGAAATCTATGGAACTTTGAACTTGAGAAAGATGACTTAGGGTATCTAGCAGAAGAAACTTCTTTTTCTTTATTTCTTTCGAGAGTGGAGTAAATTTTTAAACAGCAAAGTGTTCAAGAGGAAGCATAGCATAAAAGTTTGGAAAATTCTAATCTGATGTTGCAACAGAAACAGAAAAACAGATTTTCTTGGGAGAAATTCAAGCCTTGCAGAAATTAGCATAAGTAACAAGGATCTCTACGTTAATCACCAAGACAACGGGGAAAATATCTCCACGGAGTGTCAGAAACCTTCACAGCAGCACTTCCCATCACAGGCCTGGAGGCCGAAGAGAGAAAAATAATTTTATGGGCTGGGTCCAGGGCGCCCTGCATCTCAGCATTGACTAAAAGGGGCCAAGGTACAGCTCAGGCCACTGCTTCAGAGGGTGCAAGCCCCAAGCCTTGGCAGCTCACACATAGTATTGGGCCTGCAGGTACAGAGAAGTCAAAAGTTAAGGTTTGCAAACCTCTGCCTTGATTTCAGAGGATGTATGGAAACACCCGGATATCCAGACAGAAGTTTGCAGAAGGGACAGAGCCCTTATGGGAAACCTCTGCTAGAGGAGTGCATAAGGGTAATGTGAGATTGGAGCGCACAGAGTCCCCACTGGGGCACAGCCTAGTGGAGCTGTGCAAGAGGGCCACCTCTTTCCAGACCCCAGAATGGTAGATTCACTGACAGCTTGCACTGTGAATCTGGAAAGCCCACAGACACTCAGTGGCAGTCTGGGAAAGTAGCTAGGAGGTGGGCTGTACCCTGCAAAGTCACAGGGTGTAACTATGAAAGGCTATGGAAGTCCAACTCTTGTAACAACATGCCCTGGGTGTAAGACATAGAGTCAAAGGAGATCATTTTGGAACTTTAAGGTTTATCAACTGCCTCTTGGTTTTGGCCAATTTATATCAGGTGCATTTACCCAATGCCTGTATCCCCATTGTATCTAGGAAGTAACTAACGTGGTCGTGATTTTGAAGGCTTACAGGTGGAAAGGACATGCCTTGTCTCAGATAACACTTTGGACTTGGACTTTTGGGTTGATGCTGGAATGAGTTAAGACTTTGTGGGACTGTTGGAAGGGCATGATTGTGTTCTGAAAAGTGAGGACATGAGATTTGGGAGGGGCCAGGGCAGAATTATATGGTTTGGTTGTGTCCTCACCTACATCTCACCCACGTGTCAGGGGTGGGACCAGGTAAAGGTAAATGAATCATGGGGTTTGTTTCCCCCATGCTGTTCTAGTGATAGTGAGTGAGTTCTCATAAGATCTGATGGTTTTATAATCATCTGGCATTTCCACTGCTGGCAGTCATTCTCTCTCCTGCCCTGCGAAGAGGTGCCTCTTGCCATGCTAAACTTGGTCACATTCCAAATTGAGGTGAGGCACAATGTACGTAGAGTTACTAAGAGAGTGGCAAAACTGGATTTGCAACTCTCAACCTATCACCCACTTCTAAGCTGAGGTTCGAGTGCTTTACCTTCTACCATCCCTCCACAGCTGGACATACACAGACACACCACACACAAACACACCCCTATGCACTAAGAAAGAAAAGAGGTGGTTCTTCCCTCCTGATCTAAGTCAAGTGACAGGACTTGGCCCTTGAAGTTTGTTAGGTACAGAAGCTGGTGCCAGAGTGTACCTTAAAAAGTCCATAGGGAATGGACTGAAAGGCAGAGAAAACAGGCTACAATGGGAACAAATCCCATTAAAGGCAGAAGAAAGATATGTGGTGCTGTCTGACTGATGAGTAGCACATGCACTGTGTGCAGCCTGAAGCCCTTTTAAATGCTACTACAGGTGACTGCCTGTTAGGCTTATATGACCCCAATAGAGTGGTGGGCCTTTGGATGCTCAGGGCAGGAGCCTGAAGAAGGGGTCATATGTAGAGTGAAATGGACTACACGCGAAGAGTATTGCCCGCCTCGAAGGCACCTCAATCTGAAGTTCCCAGCCACGCATGTACCTGAGGAACCCAGGAAAGCATCCAGCAGGGAGTATTGGTATTAACAAACAACGACCTTTAGAGAGTGCCGTCTACTAGATTATACCTGTGTCTGCCAATAAACTCGCCTTTGTTTCTTACAGCTCTCCCCTTTCAGTCATTAACCCAGAAGGGGTCCGGCCATCCCACAGACGAATGGTAGAAAGGGGTGTGGAAGAGCAAGGTGATCCTTACCCTGAATAAATTTTTCTTATCTCTGGCAAAGTAACTGGGATTAGAACTGTGGAAAGTGAAAAGGAAGTAAAAGCAGGTTTTTGAATCAGGATAAGATGCTACATCAAGTTTTTCTAATGCAAACTGTCCTTCTCAGAAACTGACTACAGAGTCTTCTGAGAATGGGTTTATATTCAATATTCTAAAATTTATACAAATGTGATGACATACATTTGCAGCATTGTTTTTTTTCCTTGGATTATAGAACTAAGATCCTGTTCGCCATAGATACTCCATGCATTTGAACAGGTAATATAAAATGCCCCAGGGCTTTTCTCAGAAAGAAAAATAAAACATCGAACCCCTTGGGAAGTCTTCTCACTAAAAATAAATAAATGTTTATAAAACACAATAAACTCTCTGGCTCAAGGAATTTAAGAACCTGGGGAAACATTCTGTGGTAACCCCTCTGGCAACATTTTAATTATAATGCAGCCTCCCCTCCCTGCTCAATGAGTCCAAGCTATTATAATATGAACAACAGTCTATTTACTACAACACATTAAGAAATCCAAATATCTGGAACAGGTCATATTTCATTTGCTATTGCTGATTAAAACAAATAATAGGGTAACATGGCTTTCTGCCTTTTTTCAATCACTGCACTTGTGTCTAAGACTGTTGTTGAAACAGAACTAATACTTTAATACTTGAATAAATCTATTTTTCTAATTGCATTAATCATATGAAATAGTTTGAACACTGTTTATTTGAGTATTTTTGTAATGGTGACTCAGGAACTCTCACTTATCAAGACTGTATATTTTGTGGAATACATCAAGGAGGTAATTTTCACATGTCATCACATGCAAGAATGTGATCACTTATAGAAAAATAAAATTTCCTCTATTTGCCATTTTATTAATAGATGATTTTGTCATTATTGGCATAACCTATAGTTTCCATTATTTTTCTATGAACTGTAAAAATGGTGCTAAAAGAAAGTATAGAGCACGCCACTAGATGCTTGGTTCATGATAAGCAATGGGTAAAACTGGGCCCTTCCTAGGCCTGTCACTCCACGCCCAGTGTTAGAAGACAGAATGTCATTTCTCCACTGTCACTCACTTCATAGTTGTTAGCTATTCTTTTGTGAGTTTACAGAGATTTCTTATCCTCCTGTTGAAATACCATTAGTTCCACTTTTCCTACAAGGAAAAATCTTGAAAAGACAGATTATGCATAGAGGAAATGATTTTTCCTGAAGGGCATTTTCTTTTTCTTTATGCAGGGTATTTTTAAACGTCTCAAGTGATGAGGCTGGTTGTTCAGCCAAGTTCAGGAACACACTTTAATTCCACCCATTATCTATCATTGTGAACACAAACCTGCTGTTTCCACTCTGCTGATAATCTATCATCTTACAGAAGCGAGGATGGCTTCAAACCACAGGAGCAAAGAGCAGTCACAGATTTGGCTTACAAGGAGATTTATAAGTTGAACTCCACACGCAGAAATGTGTTCAATTCAACATTTCCTTGCTCAAGTTATATATAATGTTTCTTCCTCTTCCCCTGTTGAAAACTTAGCTACAGTAGAGAAAAGTAACCTGGTAATGAAGACGAAATAGGGATGGGTGAATCTGAAATGTGGATCCATTGTCTCAATACTAATTTGCAGAATATTATTTTTAATAGGACACAAATCATTATTTTCTGCACATAAATAGAGACCAGTAGGGATGTCCTACTGAAGGACTCTTTCTCCTAAATGTCCTTATTCTTCCTTCATTATGCTATCTATTTTCCCAGGATAGCAACATTAATTTGACATGGCTGAATTATGCTACCTACTGTTTCCCGCATCGCACTTTCAGTGCCTCAGGCTGGGTTTCCCGCTTTGGGGATAGGGGCCAGAAAGAGATTTCTAACTCTCCTGTAGGATGAGAAGCAATTAAGCTACAAGTTGCTTAGCTGTAAGCAGTTAACCTCACAAACCTAATAAATTATTTGATTATATGGAACGCTTAGAACTTTGACCCCTTTTAGTAAATATGCATGAAATTGCAAAACTTATTTTCTGTATTTTTGTCACTTGATTATTTTAATATCTCCCACTTGACTCCGTGCTTTAAGATGTACAGTAGCAAATAGAATCAATGCATATGTTCTCTCATTGCCAAACCACGTGACTCTATTGTCTTTGCCGCTACATAACCATTGTTTCATTAGATTGTACCACTTAATTCTGCATATGAGAGAAAGCAGCACTTTTGTCTTTGTCCCCGCTATTCAATTAAAAAGAAACAAACAGGCATAAAACATGGACACTAATGAACCAAAAATGGTCTGTAATTAATTTTAAATTCACTACTAGTTTCGAAAATTAGCTAACACTGCAAATTGCATTGACCATGATCAGACCCTTGATAACAAGGCCCATTGTGTGAAATGTGCAAGTCAGCAGAAACACAAAGGAAAACCTTTCAGCTTTAAACACTTCTAAACAAAGGAAGAGGAAATCTGAATTTTTAAAACAGCTTTAAACAACTATGTCTCACACAAGCTCAATTAATAAATCACTTCAAAGTATACTTTCGTTTTTGCGCATCCATTTCTGTGAAGTCAACTTTCCAGAGGAATGATAGGCCTGAGGGAGCAAAATTCTGCCTTTTCTTTCTGGAACCTCGATAATGATATTCCATCTTAGTAGGTCAGCCAAAATGCTCAGATAGGTAAGTAGAGAAACAGCCTTTACTCGATTGTGAAAATTAATTTGAAAATATGTGAAACTAAAGAAACTTGCCCCGTTATGTAATGCAAAGAAAGGGAAAATGTATTGTGACTTTACAGCTGAGTAAGTCCCTAATCCTGTTTATACTGAATTATTCCCGAGATACCTTGGCTTTTAAAGAAGTGCTCTGACAAATCCGAAACTCACTTTCATTCTAATTCTCCTGATATGTCATTATATAGTATTCATCATTTACATATTTAAGACTTGTAGTAAAATTTTCGTATATATGTATTTGTTGTTTTTTGTTTACTTTGAAAGCAATACAACTTTGATCTGTGATTTTTCAAATAGTCCAAATATAATTCTGGATCATGGTCCATCCTCAGCCATCATGCTCCCTAAGTTTAAAATAGTCCTGTCATTTGTCAACGAAGGGAAACTGCTCAATCTGTTCAACACTTAGTTTTGCTAGCTGTATAGTAGAGAAATCTGTTATTACTATCTCATAGGCATAGCAACTACAGGAGCAATCTATAAGGCTGAGGCAAAGAATACAGAAAAGATATTTGTTCTTTTTTTCTAATGTTTTTGTTGATAACCCATTTCCCCATTACTCACGCCTTCACCTTTGGTAGACCTCCAAACAGCTGGAGAACTTGGGACTAATCTTTTTGTTTTTCATTAGTTTTCATCATTGTTTGCTTCTTGAGTCCTCTCACTCATGAGCGTATAACTTTCACTCATTGACATTCTCTTTCTTTCCTTTTTTTTTTTTTTTTTTTAGATGGAGTTTCACTCTTGCCACCCAGGCTGGAGTGCAATGGTGCAGTCTTGGCTCACTGCAACCTCCGCCTCCTGGATTCAAGCAATTCTTCTGCCTCAGCCTCCTGAGTAGCTGGGATTACAGGTGCCTGCCACTATGCCAGGATAATTTTTGTATTTTTAGTAGAGACAGGGTTTCAGGATGTTGGTCAGGCTGGTCTCGAACTCAGTTCTGACCTCAGTTGATCTGCCCAGCTTGGCCTCCCAAAGTATGGGATTACAGACACTCTTTCTTGAAAACTTTTTACTGAAAAAAATATATACAACACTTCCTCCTATCCATTGAAGAATCTCATTTCAAATTCTTAATGATTTCCCCAACAAAAGAAAACAGATGCTTCCCCAAAACTCCAGATGCTGTACAATGTCTGACACCACACACAGCTAATCTTATATAAACTAAAGATTCATTTTTTCTCTCCTTTATTTTTTTTTCTATAGCACATTGTTCTGCTTATGAATGTTATACATATAGTCAATTATCTAAGCTAATGGAAGCAAGCTGTGGGAGAGGTAATTAAGAACAGTACATAATCTACCCTGCTATTAGTGCAGGTGTCAGCAAAGAGTGTGGTCAGAGACATCATTGCAGGGGGTGTGCGGTGAGGAGAAGAGAAGCCTGTAATCCCAAGACAGTTATAGAGTGGCAGGGCAAAGCCACTGAGAAGGGATGGGGGAAGCAAGCCTGAGGAGGAAGAAAACGTTAAGACAGATGATCACTCATTAATATGAATGTTGTGAGTAATCTGGACTTTACTGTTAAGTTTAAATGCCTCTTTGGAACATGATCCTAATTAGCTAAAAGCCATAAGTTTGATTCCTATCGTGAGCAGTCTCCCTACCCCATTGGTTGTATTTTAAGGTGACAGACCTTGCCATCAGTCTCAGAAGTCAATCTTACAAATGTGCCCTTGTGATAAGTAAAGAAAGCGGCACAACCCATATCAGGTCTGGTATATTGAAACAATCAACATATCCAGTCCAATATATTGAAACTGCATGTCATTCAACATGCACATTCTATAGATTTTGAATTGTTTCTGTCAATTTTCTACATAAAAATCAAGAAATATACTTGAAAATTATAAGCAATGGGTGTTTAGTACTTATTTTCAGCATGCTTTCGATCAAATGGTCTGTTTAAATGCAAGAAGATGTGAGCATCTCCTTATTAACTCAGTAACTATTAAATAAAGGCCTTTTATATTGTTTCCTGCCCTAATAAATCTTACATACTGATGAAGTTGTGTATGTGCAAAAAGGCAATAAACTCTTTCCGTATTATAAAGATGTAGGAAGCACTTCACATATACCATACAATCTAAATCAACCACTGAAAATAAAGAAGCATTAAAATGTACATGGTAAAATAGCAAGACCCGTCCAGAGTTACTTCTTCCAGTGGCTTAAAAAATTACAATAATGGAAATTTATTGTCAATCGAGGAGTCTGTCATTTTTTCCAGCAATTGCATCAAAACAGAAGAGTAGCAGATGCAGACCTTCAATTTATAACCATCTTTCCCATAGCTTTATGCTGTGGTCTCCTTTGGGCAGTAAGACTCCAGGGTCCCAACCAGCGAATTTTTCAATTACTGATACTATGCTGCCCTGAGAGATAGGAAGTGATAAAACAAAAGTAAGAAATCATTTTTCATAATCCTTCAGAGTCCAATCTAGCCTCAAACCTGCTTCTCTTGCTGTCCATTCATGCTATGAAAGCTGAGTTTTAGTGGATTCTGTTGCCTCAGAGTAGAATCACTTCACATATTTTTCAGTGGATTGGCCTCTGGAGTATTACTTTTTTACTCACAAAGTCTGGTAAAGCAGAGTATAGTCTATGAGCATCCTCACTAAGGAGACATAAATATCAAACAACATAATTTTAAAGTAGTCTTGCTTTGCAATATTTCAGATAATCATGGTTTCTTTTAATAAGCATCCCAACATTTTTAAACACAACTGGTTGAAGAATTCTGGAATATTTAGATTACGGATTCAGTACCTAAAATCCCAGTTGATTTGTCTGCCAAGAATGATGAAAACTGCGAAAAGTCTGCATCAAAGACAGTTGAATGTCCAAATAAACTAAATTATTACTTGTTATTAAATAATTTCCTCTTCCAAAGGAGAGGATCAATAATCTATTGAATTATTTTAAAAAATAATATAAACAGTCCATTTTAATTGCTTTACTTTTGAGGTCAATAGATAATGACTTTCATCTTCATAAAATATTTCCATGTTAATGACTCCAAGATCTATTGTTTCAGGGATTTTCCCTAGGCACATGAAGCTAAGGTTGAAAGGAGTTAAGGGTGCTTAAATTCCTTTACAAGCCTATTATAAGCCAATATTCAATCAAAACGATTATTGCTAGCCATTAAAAAATCCACTAAGTATCAGGGGTAATAACTCTTGCATGTTATTACTGGGAATTTCTACAAAGCAAAGGGCTTTTGTGTTGCTGTTTGCAAAGACTGCTTAATTTATTTGACATCCTTGGGAAAAAAGAAATCTGCTGTTCAACCAGAAAAAAAAAAGTGTGGGTTTGTCCCTATTATCTCTGAACAAGAAGTGCAAGGAAGCTTCAGGCTAGAATTAACATGAGATAGGCTATTACAGTTGTAAGAGCATTTAGCAGACTTCCCCACTGACTTCAGGGTGATAATACATACAGCCTGGGTGTAATCTGTCTCCTCTGCTGCTCTTTCTTTGCCTCTCCTCCTCTCCTTCTCTACTAATATATATGCCTTATTGTAAATCATGATAAAAAGTGAACTGCCATATTTTTCTACTAAAGTGACATCATTCAGTTGGAGTTTTACCTTTGGCAAAGTCACATAAAGAATTACTGTTTATATGTAACCATTTTTTAAAAGCCAAACACAGCATTCCAATATAACAATATTCTGTGACTGATGCTTTAGAAAGTAAATTATATCTGGTATCTTTTCCACTAGGAAAGGTGTTTTCACATATTGTTAATTTTCACAGGCAGGGAATGCAAATATTATTTAGACTATGGCATCAGCATTTATGAAATAAAAGGCAGCAGTGTTAATAACTGAAGAATCTTCACCTCTTATTATTTTGTGATAAAGAATACCTTTAATTGGCTGGGCGCGGTGGCTCACGCCTGTAATCCCAGCACTTTGGGAGGCTGAGGCAGGTGGATCATGAGGTCAAGAGATCGAGACCATCCTGGTCAACGAGGTGAAACCCCATCTCTACTAAAAATACAAAAATTAGCTGGGCATGGTGGTGCGCGCCTGTAGTCCCAGCTACTCGGAAGGCTGAGGCAGGAGAATTGCTTGAACCCAGAAGGCGGAGGTTGTGGTGAGCCGAGATTGTGCCATTGCACTCCAGTCTGGGTAACAACAGCGAAACTCCGTCTCAAAAAAAAAAAAAAAGAATACATTTAATTATTGCTGTAAGTAATAATATCTACCTGGTACTGAGTATAGTCCAAAGTACATTTAAGAAAGGCAGCTTCCTCCTTGAAACTTACAAGATAAAATGCACCAAAAGTGATGTGTACCTATTTTTAGTTACTGAATTTCTTCAGGTGTTTTGAGTTTAATCTCTCTTAAGTTGATGTTAATCCTCTTGACATTAAAAATGTAAAGCAAAAGAAAACAAAAACAGCATACAGATGACATTCAACAATTTTAAAAGGTCAAGAATCATAAAATCCAACAAGCAATAGTAGGGTATAGAAGTAAAATATAAAATGTATTTAATTGTTTCCAACCTTTAATGATACTTAGGGTTGTGGAATTCTTTGTTAGGAGGCTGTCCTGGGCATTGCTGATGCTTGTTTACCAGTACCCTGACTTCTGCCTGTTAGATTTCATTAGCACTCCCATCTCACCCCACATACACACCATGAATTGTCATAACCACAAATGTCCCTGGGGGACAAAAGCATCCTCATTGAGAACTACTGCTCTAAGTGAAAAAGCAAATGTAAAATATGACAATACTATAATTATATCATTAACATTAGGAAAAGAAACTATCACCAAACTCTCAGTTGCAACATACATATTACCGGAGGCAAGACAGAGCTGGGCTTCTCACATATTTCCTATACACACTCTAGGAAATGGAACTGTAACAAATACATGAAACACTTATGATTCTAATATCACAAAACGTTTGAAATACCGTTGTCATAGTCTGTTCGGGCTGCCATAACAAAATACCATGAAGTGAGTGGCCTAAACAACAGAAATTTTCCCCCGTTGTGAAGGCTAGATGTCCAAGATTGGGGTACCAACATGCCGGCATGATTGGGGTCTGGTAAGGGCTCTTTTTGTAGCTTACAGACAGTTCTTCCTTTTTGTTGCTTACAAGATCTCTTTTTCGGTGAGTGGGGTGAGGGTAGGGGGCACACACAACCTCTTTAGTGTCCTTCCTTCCTTCCTTTCTTTCTTTCTCTCTCTCTCTCTTTCTTTCTTTCTTTCTCTTTCTTTCTCTCTTTCTTTCTTTCTTTCTTTTTTTTTTTTTGAGACAGAGTTTTGCTCTCGTTACCCAGGCTGGAGTGCAATGGCACGATCTCGGCTCACCACAACCTCAGCCTCCTGGGTTCAGGCAATTCTCCTGCCTCAGCCTCCCGAGTAGCTGGGATTACAGGCAGGCACCACCGTGCCCAGCTATTTTTTTGTATTTTTAGTAGAGGTGGGGTTTCACCATGTTGACCAGGATGGTCTCGATCTCTTGACGTCATGATCCACCCGCCTCGGCCTCCCAAAATGCTGGATTATAGGCGTGAGCCACCCTGCCCGGCCTTAGTGTCTATTCTTACAAAGGCAATCCCATTATGAGGGCTGCACTGACAGCTCTTCTCACCCTGGTTACCTCCCAAAGGCCGCAACTCCAAACAGTATCACATTGGGGGTTTGTGCACCAACATGTGAATTTTGAGGTGACATAAACATTCAGTTAATAACAATCATTAGATTTCTAGCTTAGAAATTGCATGTTGGTTGAGACAAGAAGTGAAATATCTGTTCCTATAGTTCCGGAAGAATAAGATAAATAATTCTCAATGACATCTTAGTATATCACATATCTTCATTGTGTGGTCAAATTCGATAAGCATTATTAACACTTCTGGACATTTCTATTGATTGATTCAAAATTATTGCTGGGTCTTCAACTTATCATGAGTTTGTGTTTTATTGATATTTATATATAATAAAAAGAAAAAGAGAGCAAAAAATTATCCCAAAATATACAGGATCCAGAAACTATGTAAAATAGTATTTTTATTACTTACTGAAAACTAGTCTAAGTATCTCAGTACTGAAAGTCTGAATGTGGTTACTCTGAGACACAGGGAAGGAAGAGTGACTCTGAGGGGTTGAGAGTGTGGGTATGGGGGACCCTCAGAGTGACAGGGTGATTCTGAGAGCCCATTTCATGGCAAAACTGGATACACCTTGTGACTCATCAGGTTGTACACTTAGAATTTGTACATTTTTCTTTATATATTTTTCAACATAATAAAATCTTTAAGAACTGTTTCGAATCACACATTCATGAATCACACGTTTACTGCTTTTGCAGGAGAGATAAAGAAGGCAGCAGGTCAAAGTCTAAAGAAAGATTCAGACCTGCAAACAGGTTGCACAGCGCAATGTGGTAAGTGATAAATGACATATGTGAGCGGAGTTATTTACCAACACAGATGAGGAAATAATTCACTGTGCCTGGGGAAATCAGAAAAGATTTTATGATAAGTAGCATTTGAACTGGGTCAGGAAGACGTGTAAGGGCAAATGTTGCTAAAAGTTACTTACAAAAAATAAGTTAGTTTTGAAGAAAAATTATAAATGTATGTTATCTGATTGTCGGTCACTTTCAGGTAGCTCTATATTTATGGATTAAGACCAAAAAAAGAGAAGTGAACAAGATGCAACCAAGTAAAATCATCCTTGCCTTATTGCTCAGAGCTTTATCTAACAAAGCCTGGACATGTGTTTATGCTCCAACTGTGGATGTCTTTGTCACTGAAATAGCTTTTTTTTTGTTTTTAACAATGTGACAATGAAAGCCAGAAAACAAGGAGGCAATAGAAGAGATGAAATGGTAAAATGTCACATAAATGCTGATGGAGTATGTTATGCAAATTGATACTATGCAAATACTTAAATGTGGTCTTAGTGATAAAGAGATATGAAAATACAAAAAAAGTTCTTCAAAAATGGTTGCCACTCATCAGTGGCTGACCATGAATACAAAAAGCTAACCCTTGAAAAAAAGAGCAATGGTAATGTTCTCTGAAATCCAAGATTTAACCTGGAAGAAGATGCAGGCTCTGAGATACAGAGCCGCAGCAACATCCACGTTAACCAGAACTGGATTCAGAGAGGAACTGCTCTCAACCTTGTACACCAGTAAGAGGGTTTGTTGCAGAGAGTGGTGAGAAAACCTATTAATTTTAATGAAATAGAAAACTTTGGCTAAGGAATTTCTGTTTCACTGGAATTGTATTCTTGAGAATCATTCTTCTCTGCCAAAGTCACAGTTGAATGACATGCTGGAAAAATTTCTCAACCAGAAGTAAAATTTCAAATTATTTAAAACCTTTATTTACTTTACTATAATTTTGATATGGGGATTTCTCATTCATTTTTATTTAGAGAAACTCTGTCAAGATGGAACACTCAAACTAGTCAGCGCTCAGGAGTGCTGCTGTAAGCTTCAACCCTTTGAGTGGTCTACTCCCCACAACCACCACTTCTCAGGCTCTCTCTCCACACAGCATGTTTCCTTTAACCTCAGCTTAGGAACAATAGAATTAACAATAATTAATTCTACTTTATTTTGCAGCTCAACGCTGAATCCAGCTTAATGGCATTTGCCACACTTTCCTGGATTCTCTCTCTTTCTCATCTTTCTGCTACACTCTCAAAACTATTTGCTACCCATGAATCAGTACAAGCACCACCTTTCATCCTCGTTTATGATGGATGTCTCACCCACTGGTAAAGATGAATCTCATTACAGCATCCCTAAGCACTCACACAAACATGTGTTTTCTACTTTATAACAATAAGGTGCTTCCTATTATAATTATATTTTTTTCTACTTATTTGAAACATTTGTTCCAAATACTTCCTATGATCTTCAAATCCCCAAGCATATCCCTATCCCACTCTGATATCCTATCCCACTCTGTTAGTAAAGACGCACATCTGTCCCAAATCCCATAACTTCTCTACCAGGCTCAGTTATCTACATCCGGTGCTGCACACCCACTTCTCTCTCCTTTGCCTCTGAGATCAGACTTCTGCAATTCTCAGAGAGCAAATCTTTGACCCAAGATCTATGAATTATATTATCTTTCCTTTTCTGTGATCTCACTCCACTAATTATCCTTTCTCTTTTCTGTTTTGCAGATTCTCTTTTGCTTACCTAATTAAAATAGGCAAATCTACCTTGTCCAAAAACAATTCTGACTTTTTTTTCTAGAGAACAACAAAAACCATATCTCCATGTTACTACCTCCTTTAGTTACTGACTTATTTCCCTTCATGCCCTTTCTCTATTTGGTGAAACTTCTTGAAAGAATACTTTGTACTTCCTTTTATTTATATACTGAATTTTTATTTATTTCTTGTAAAGGGGTAAATAGAGAAATGAAAATCTTGTTTGAGCATATACAGAGGGCTGTGTGTCTTTGGTTAGATTATATAACTTTTCTCCATTTCCTATTCTAAAAAATGTTGATACCCACTCTGCAAAATTGGTAAAGGAACTAAATAGCATAATACAAAACACTTGACACAATACTTGATATAGTATAATGCTCTATAAATATTATCTATCATTATCATTTAATGTTTTTGTTCTTCTTTTTTTTTTTACTATTGTTCTTCAACCCACTATAACCACTTCTGCCCATAAGCCCATTCTGCATAATTCAATGGAATCACCCTTGTGAGAGTCACCAACAACCTTATCAAATCCAATGAACTATAGTAAAAGTTTGTGTCCTGTTTTAATACTGATACTTGATGTTTTTGGGTGCTCTTGCTGCTTGGAATACTTCCCTTAGTAGATGTTTAAATGGTCTCGGTCTGAACTATTTTCAGTTCTGTACTGGAGGGCTTCACACAGATGTCTCATATACATATGAAACATAGCATGTCTAGAGTGGAATTCATTTGTATTCCCCTCAAATAATGTGTCTTCTGCAATCTTTATCCTAATTTTCTCTATCTACTCATCTGCAGTTTTAATTTTGGACCTGTCATAACTCAACTGAAATATTCAATTCATTTGTTTTTATCTAGTGGACTTGCAACCCCAGTCTATCTTCCACATAATTGTATTCTCAAAAGTCAAAGGCAGTGAGCCGAGATGGTGCCACTGCACTCCAGCCTGGGCAACAGAGTGAGTCTCTGCCTCAAAAGAAAATATCAGATATTGGCACCACAACACGAATGTACTTCTTACAAATGGTAAATGTTATATTGTATGTATTTTACCACAATAAAAAAATTAAATTAAAAAAATGGTTCTGGGGGCCTAAGTGGCTCCCGCCGGAGGTCGTGACGCTTGTGAAGGCGAGGTCGTGAGTTCAAGGCTAACCTGAGCAACCTCAGAAGCTCAAACTGATTGGCAAAAAAAAAAAAGAGTGGTTCAAATGCTGAGAACCTTCAGTGGTCTTTAGCGGTTCCCACTACCACAGGCTCTTCATCCTTACAAATAAGACATTTCAGATGGGTTTTCAGTTCTATTAAGACATGACATACAGTTTTCTGAAGCTAACAGATTTAAGAATTTTATTTATATTTGCTGAAAGGGCTCTCCCTTTTCTTCTCTCTCTCTTTCTCTCTCTCTCTCTCTCTCTCTCTCTCTCTCTCTCTCTCTCTCTCTCTCTCTCTCGTTTTTTGCTAATTTATTTATTTTATTCTAATTTTTATTTATTTGAGTCGGAGTTTCTCTCTTGTTGCCCAGATCGGAGTGCAATGGCATGATCTCAGCTCACTGCAACCTCTGCCTGCCAGGTTTAAGTGATTCTCCTGCCTCAGCCTCCTGAGTAGCTGGGATTACAGGCATGCACTACCATGCCTGGCTAACTGTTGTATTTTTAGTAGAGATGGGGTTTCTCCATGTTGACCAGGCTGGTCTCAAACTCCTGACCTCAGGTGATCCACCTGACTCAGCCTTTCAAAGTGCTGCAATTACAGGTGTGAACCACTGTGCTCGGCCTTTTTAGCCTTTTTTGGAGACAGAGTTTCAATGTGACATCCAAGCTGGCTGAAGTGCAGTGGTGCAATCATAGGTCACTCCAGCCTCGACCTCCCAGGCTCAAGTAATTCTCTCACCTCAGCCTCCTGAGTAGCTGGGACAACAGGTATGCACCACTATATTTTTGCAACTTTTTAAAATTTAATTTTCAATTTTTGTGGGTACATAGTTACTATATTTGTGAGGTACATGAGATGTTTTGACATAGGGATGCAAGGTGCGATAATCACATCGTGAGAAACGGGGTATCCATTCCCTCAGGCATTGATTCTTTGTGCTGAACGTAATTCAACACAAATACTCTTTGTGAAAAATACTCCTTTAGCAGTTTTTAAATCTACAATCAAATTATTTCGACTATAGTCATCCTGTTATGCTATCAAATACTAGGTATCAATAATAACATCATGGAGAATCGGTTATCCATCCCCTCGAGTATTTAACCTGTGTGTTTCAAGCCATCCAATTACACTCAGTTATTTTAAATTGTACAGTGAAGTCACTGACTACGGTCACCCTATTATGCTCTCAAAGAGTTGTAACTTTTGTAGAGGCAGGGTTTCACTTTTGCCCAGGCTGGTCTTGAACTCCTGGGCTAAAGTAATCCTCCTGCCTTGACCTCCCAAAGTGTGGAATTACAGACAGGAGCCACCATCCCCAGTGAAGGAGGTCTTTTAAACTTGCTGAGATATGCTAAAGCTTTTAAATATTTTGCATACACATAAAGAAAAATGAAAGTGGACTACATCATCTTGGGTGGATTTCATGACTTTTCTAAGCTTCAATTTAAACTGATTGTGAAATTCTTACTATATATTCACAGTCCGAGTCCACTCTAACTCACTCATCACTGACTGTGTTTTCCCACCAATTGCCATTCTCTGTACTTCCATGTGTTTTTGAGACCTCACTATTTTCTTCAAGATTTTCATTTTAACTCTGATCCCTACTCTGCAAGTTGTGATACCTGTCACTTTATTAATCTTACCAGAAGATATCAATAGGTATTTTTCTTTTGACAACAGATTACGCCCTTTCTCAACGGTCCTTTGATGGTAGGTTGACTGAAAACTTCGAGATTGCAGTTGTCCACTCTTCCTAACAGCAATAACAACTACATCGCTATTGGTAAGTTTATTTTTAAACACAGCTAATGTATGTCCACTATCTAACTACAACCAAAAAGCGAAATCATGGCAAATGTTAAAGAGGGAGTGTGCCTGTTTCAGATACCAATAGCCAGTCCATCAGCTCAGTCAGTATCCTCCATTTGTGTCTACGTATGTGTGTGTGCACTCGTGTGTGCATGCGCATACGGAATAACATTTTGGGGAGATATTCTTCAGAAGTATTTCAAAGTCAAAACTTCAACATTGAAGAAGCATTTGGTCATTGGCAGCTATGCACCGCTTCACAATGATAGCATTGCCTTTCTTCATCTGTGTTCATCATATTCACTCTTCAGTGTCCTGAGTATTGGCAGGATTAGTATGAGACATTTTAAAGCGCTTCAAGATTCACTGGCTTATTCTACTTGACTATACTTATATTTATTGTTTTCTCAGTTGAGTCACATGTGGCTTAAAGTAAAAATGCTACTTTCAAATTAGCTGAAAATTTCTGGCAAGCTGCTATCAAACACCTTAAAGACAGTCCTGTGCTACAGTTGAGTTAGTCACTCAAGCTTCTCATTTGTTTTCATATTTCATCCATCTACTCTGAGATACACAGCAATCTTCTTTACCTTAAGTTGCATTGCCTTGTATGTAACAGTCAACGTTTTTACAAACATCTCAGTAATAAATATGTGAATATCTCAGACGTTTGGATATCATTAAAGTTTTGGTTGTTCTTTACAAGAAATTATGGAATTGCGTTCATTCCTCCTCTAATGAATATTTGCTTCATTAATATCAAGTCTATGCCCCACTGCCCTTCTAAATACACAGTAACGTATTGTTTCAATGCCTAATCACAGAGTAATCTTTTTGATGACATTTTTAGCAATGCCCATAACTCAACTTAAGTGACAATACGAATAGCTATAATGGAGTTCCCACATATGCTGGAAATAACAATTCCATCAAGATTTAGCCAGCAGTGATTGTAAGTTGCCCTCAGCTATTAAAATGCTAGAAAATATTGTGCCTTATAAACAACAAAATATTGTTGATTCCTAGAAAATTCAGCACAATGACTACTCTAAAAATTCTTTATCTTTTTTTCTCAACTGACAATTTCACCCATTTACTTCTTTCTCACTCGATGACTTTTCCTTTCTACATTACTTAGAGAACAGAGGTGTTATAAGTAAGTTACTTATGTGCTCACCTGTCTCAGCCAGCCTTTGTTCCTTTGCTTACATCTCAAATGCAAATATATTTTTTTTCCTTTCCAGGGATAAACTCTCTCTTTTGCTCTTTGACTGACAAATTTATGTACATAGATAACACTCCAGGTGACTGATGTAGGTAGCTGTAGTAGCTTCCAGATCAGTTTAATGCATAATGGTGCTATTATCTTTCCACTGAGAGCTTCCTCTTGTCATAAGTATTTACAGGAGGCAACATAAGCTTTCTGTTCCTTTTGTTCCCTTCCTTTAAGGTAATCAATATTAGCAGATAATTGTTTGTCTTTTGCATGTTGCACTCAAAAGAATATGGATGTTCTAAACTGAAGACCAGATGAAACTTTAAAACAAGAATATTAGTTGCCTTGACTGCAAAATACTCTATTGACTTTGATCCTTTGAGGGTGAGAAAAATGGGAAAACAGATGAAAAAGAGAAAAATCTGTGAATGATAAAAGGTAAAGGTCCTTCTGGGCACCCATCTAAGGCTAGTGGAGTATGGACTAAAAAGAGCCCTGAATAAAACCTAATACAGTCTCTTACCTTTCTCCATAGGCTGTGTGTTTGAATCTACTAATTAAAAGAGAGCTACTGGAGTTATACACACCACCAGATGTCGTAAGGCATAATGGTGAGGTTATACTTTATTTCAAGTGTCTTGGAAACTATCTATTTCCTTTCATTTCACTCTCAAAATTTTGATGTGTATTATATCCTTGCTGCTTCCACTTTCTTGTCGACCATCGTTTGACCTTTAACTCGATGCATTTTGACTTTCTGCCCCTGTATTAATAAAACTGCAATTCTGAAGGTCTTCAGCTATAATCACAAATAAAATGCCTTTTTCTCCATTTCATACTTTTTTATACACTCTGTAAGATGTTTAAGAGTTTTGACTACTCATCCTTGAAATTCTGTTTCCTTCCGAATTTCCACAATGGTTTATCTTACTTATTCGTGTTTTTTAATTTTCTTGTAATAAGCTCAAAGTTTACAAAAGAAAGAAACTAAGAGAGGTTGGTAAAAGGAATTGGTCTATTGAAAGAAATATCCTACCAGAAAGTCATACAAAGAAATCAATTTGGAAACATACAACTCTCCAACTTTGCATTTCCAAACTGATTTTCTTTAATGCATGGTAAAGGAGTTAAGACAAAAAGGTATTTATCAGGTAATACAGAGTAAGAAATAGTCTCTCAGGCATTAAGACAAGAAAGTGAGCATGTATGTTACCTTTCTCCCATATGCAAAAGGACATTTAGTAACAAACACGCTTTTAGAAATCCCAGAGGTGATTTCTTGATTCACAATAATTTCTCATAACTGGATATAGCCCATTACTTAGTGGCTGCGTCTGTACTCACTACTTTGTATTCTGAATGTAACTGAATCACAGGGGTAGACATTTGACCCAAATTAAGGATACAGATTTGCTAACCTTGGCATTAGACATTTACAAGGAAGTGACACAAAGGTTTGCTGGGCATTTTATCTGGGTCCTGCTAATAACTGTCATATCTAGAGAAAAAGAGGAGTTCCTCCAAGTGCTTAGAGTTGCCCTAGTCTCTGCTCTTCAGCTATAAAGCGCAATACTCAATCTTTTAATTAAGGCCTAATTCAATAATAAATACTGCATAAACAAGCAGAGAGAATCTAGCATTATCTGATCCTCATGTGACAGCTACTGAAACACTCCATAGGGAACGATGTGTTTCTCTCCTTTGTTGTTCTTCATGGGTTTTGGAATGTAGATAAAGTTAAATCATATGAAGATTTCGGTACTTAAATATTGTTAGAAAATGTTTCTCTTTTCCGGTTAAATGCTTCATGGAGTTTCATTATAAAGTTAACCCATTTTTGCATCGCTTAACCATTTGTTTTCCTTACTGTCTTGGCTCAGAGAATGCTTGTATGTTCAGAGTTACTTTTTATTCTATTCTTTACAACACACCTGTGAGTTAACAAAATATGATTATTCATACTGTACAGATGGTGGGACTAAGGTATAATGCCATCTAAAAGCTTAATAGCAGAGTTGAAACCAGAATTTATGATTCCCCAAACCTCACGTAGAGCAGTATCTTCTGTGATGTCCCTGCCCTCTCTTTAAAGTTCACGAACAAAAGGCAGCATATAATTTCAATTTCAAATCAACATGCCAACTACATTTTCAAAATGGGTTTGGTCTTTCACTTCAGTGCACTATAGTGTATTAAAATAAAGATAATGTTATCAATTATCTTATCAGATCAGGTTTCCAAAGATTCTATCTTATAAAGGTATTTCCTTTTTTCAGGCTTGATCATAAATATAATGCCAATTCATTTTTTACCATCTTAGTTTATTTTAAAATTTTTATTTGCTTTCCTTAAAGAATATGTCGGGAACATAATTCTTGGCTGATTTGAAAAAGTACTATCTTCTGTATTGTGCATAAGTTTCTTTTCTTGATGGATTTCTTATTTGGAGGAGGTTTATTGAAAGCAAGCAGTGATTTCTGGTAGAAATAACATGCTGAAAACAGCATGTGCTGTAAAGTACAGTGCTCAGTCTTTTAATTAAGGTCTAATTCAATAATAAATACTGCATAAACTTACAGAGAGAATCTGGCATTATCTGATCCCTCAGGTAACAGATAATGAAACACTCTGTAGGGGAAGGATGTGTTTGTCTCCTCTGTTGTTCGTCATAGCTTTTGAAATGTGCATAAAGTTAAGTCTTATGAAAAATTTGTAATTAAATATTGTTAGAAAATGTTTCTCTTTTCAGATTACATGCTTAACCCTACATGCCAGGTTTGGTAACCTGCCAGATTAATCACGCAGAGTAAATCACCCCCTATCCAAGAAACATGGAAATTCAAATTAAATGTATTTTACTACTGACAAAGAAAGAACAGAGGAAGAAAAATAATTTGGACTGATATGCTTTTGTTCCTATTTATAGAACAGGTATACATCAATATTTAAAAACAGATATTTTTCCAAAAAATGAAATACAGGAAGAAAAGGTATTGGCCTGCATCTATATTTTACCAATTCCTTTTCTTCTAGGGCCAATTTTGGAGAAACTAGGTTAACTGAACACATAGGATAAGATCACAATTGATTTACCGTAACACAGATCAAAATAAATCTTTACTACATTTATCATTTAAAATTGAGATTTCTTAAGGGATTTGCAAAGTTTAGTTTGCCATTCTTGTTGTTTTGACTTTTTTTCTGTCAGTTAATGAAGCGCAGGGGCTAACCTAATTCATATGATTCCCATCTGTCATCTCTGCAGCAGTGATGAAATCCAAAATGAAATTCCATTCTTCATCCAATTCCTGGAACTTGATATTAGTCAGGTAATCAAGCACAACTCCTGGACTCTTGTGTTTCCATATGAGAAAACTGAGGTCAAGTGACTAGCCCTGGGTCACACAGCAAGACGTCGTAAGACCAGGGAACAGATCTAGTAGCCTTGGACTTTCTCAGACGTTTCCACGACCGCTGAACCATACTGCCTTCCAGGTAATTGCCTTTCGTAATGTCAAGTGAGTCACATCTCCTTTTTTTCTTAGCAGAAATCTTCTTTTTCTTCTTTTAAAGGGGCATGTAGAAATACTGTTCTCTATTTAGTGTTTCTGGTAATTATCGTCAAAAAAATCAGAATACAGATTTAAAGTACTCATTAACATGCTGATTAGGAACTTCTCTCAAAGACCCATAGGCTGGAAGAGACCCCCAGAGATCATCTGATTCAGCCCTGACTTCAGGCATGTTTCACCTAAACAGTTTCAGGCAGATGGAAAACTGTATTTATGACCCCAA
Organism: Callithrix jacchus; assembly: GCF_049354715.1. Lineage (NCBI taxonomy): Eukaryota > Metazoa > Chordata > Mammalia > Primates > Cebidae > Callithrix > Callithrix jacchus. The sequence continues at coordinate 7,990,413 of NC_133522.1, read as the reverse complement.
AGGAGAGAGTCCCCAACCTCCCTTGATAACACACAACCTTGGGCTTAGATCTGCTCTTCTACATAATGGGTTATATGCAAAATATAGAAAAAGAATCTGCCCTCCTTTGAAATGTCAGATATTACTAATATGACTAAGATTATCTGTATATGTTTGTATTCATATATCTTCTTATCTGACCAATATTTCTGATTCTATGCAAAAGTCTTCCTAGTCATTCTTCTATATAAAACCTGTTCTGATTTATTTTTCAATTTAAAATTATGTCCTCAAAGATACTGTATGTCTCTACAATTTTAATTGAGTTCAAATGTCTGTCTTTTTATTTTTATGCTTTTCTGATTCTGTGATGAACAATGGATCCCATAGAAATACTACGATTTTTCTCCCAATCCCTACCCCTTCACCCTAACCAGGATAACTTCAGACTGGGTTTGAGAGAACTGTGAGAACTGAAAACTATTTTTCACAGCTTAGAGATTGTATGGCAACCTGGGTGCCCGTGCCCATCATGCCTTGTCCATGGGAACTGCCTTCCTCCCTTTCTAATTTTCTTAGCAGATTCTGTTTCAGGCTACAAAATGCAATCGTGATCCCAATCCCAATTCTGCTTATGTTTTTCCAGGGATTGATCTCATCTCAGCCTAATTACGCTTCAGTCTTAAAATAATTTTCTGTCTTCATTAAAATCCTACTATCTTTATATTAATGAGTGCATTTCTAAATCTCCACATTGAATGACAGGAAATATTTAATAGGGAAAAACAGGTTCTTAGCCCAAATGTATATAACAGAATGAGAAGTTTTCCCAAGAGGCTGGCCTCTGAAATTTATACAATCAGCCTCAGTAAACTCCATAAATTCTACCCTGGGCACTGAAGGTGGAGGACACATCCTGGCATTTCTTCATATGCCAAATGTCTGAATGTATCAACAGTTTGTAGAGATTACTGAGAGCTCACCTTCTAGATCGTCTCTCCTCTTCTTTATTTTCTGCCGCTTTATTAAGACAGATTTATAGTACAGGACAAGCATTGGCTTGAAAGCTGGATCAGGTGGGTTCCTAGTTGTAGACCTTCTGTTGACAAACAGGTGTGCCATTCTGTGAGGTGTGGCAGTTCTTTGTTATGTGTCCTGATACACCTATTAGTAAAATGAAGGGCTTATAATAGATGACCTTTAAGGTCCCTTTAACCTCTAAAATTTTAGCATATGTAAATGAACAAATGAATGAATGAATGACAATATAAAATTATTGAAAATGTTGTATTTTTCTGCCTATTTTGTTCTTTTACAATACAAATTGAATGGTATTACTCAAATATGTATTTTTTAAATTTATTTTAAAATTTATTTGTATTGTTAGTTCAACTAAATTATTGAATTTATTAGTTACATCTTTGTTTTTAATTTTTTTAATTTTTTTTTTTTTTGAGACAGACTGTCACCCACACTGGAGTGCAATGACGTGGTCTCGGCTAACTGCAACCTCCAGCTGGGGGTTCTAACGATTCTCCTGCCTCACCCTCCCGAGTAACTGAGGGACTACAGACATGTGCCACTATGCGGGGCTAACATTTGTGTTTTTAGTAGAGATGGGGTTTCACCATGTTGGCCAGGCTGGTCTCCGACTCCTGATCTCACATGATCTGCCTGCCTCGACCTCCCAAAGTGCTGGGATTACAGGAGTGAGCCACCACGCCCAGCCCAAATGTATTTTAATCATGAACTAAACGTGATTGAGTTTTTTTTTTTTTACTTAATATAACAAATATGTATTGGATCCTTAGGTGCCAGACATCTGGAGGATAAAAGAAAAAGGCAGTCAATCATTGAAACATTTAAAATATGTTGATGGTTAATACCATGAATGAAGCTTGAGCCCCAAACTAAATGACAATTAAACAAAATTTGTAGGCTGGATGCAGTGGCTCATGCCTGTAATCCCAACACTTTGGGAGGCTGCAGTGAGAGGATTGCTTGAGCCTAGGAGTTTGAGAACAGCCTGGGCAACATAGTGAGACCCTGTCTCAAAAAAAAAATCCAAAAAAACAAAATTCGCTGAGCATAGTGGTGTACACCTGTAGTACCAGCTACTTGGGAGGCTGAGGTGGGAGGATTGTTTGGGCCTGAGAGTTGGAGGTTGCGGTGAGTTATGATTGCTGCACATAGGAGGAGACACCATCTCTAAAAACACCAAAATAGTAATATTTAAAAATAAAATAAAATTTCCATTAAATACTAAAGTGACTTATATGTCCATAAAGCAGAACTTGGAATAAAGCATTAAACCAAGTCTGTTCCAAAGAAAAATGTCATGTCAGGATTTGTACAATTCATCTTTCCTAGAAATCTTCTAGGGTTGATCTGAGAAAACATCAGGAGTACTTCTGCGAAATGAAGACCAGTTAGGTCAATATTTTCAACATGTCTAACCATAATGCACAATGTAGCAAAGGACAGCATATTCCTGTCAGTAATGTCAACGATGCTATAAATAAACACGAGATGTTAGAAACCATTGCGAAAGCCATCTACAACTGGAATGGTCAAAAGAACATCACGTAGAGCCAGTGAATTTATACTTTATTTTAAAACTTAGTCTTACCTATAGTAGGGAGAATGCTGTCTTTCCAATATGTCCACATTCTAACCCCTAGAACCTGTAAATGCATCATGCTACATGGCAAGGGGGAATTAAGATTCCAGATGAAGTCAAGGTTGCTGATCAACTGACTTTAAAACAAGGAGAATAACTGACAATATTTGAGCAGGTTCAATGTTAGCCAAGAGTCCTTAAATGTGGAAGAACGGTAAGAGTCCGAGACAGAGATAGATTTGAAGATGATAGGCTGCTACCATTGAAGATGAGAAAGGGGCAAGTAGCTAAAGGATGCCGGAAGCTTCTGGATGCTAGAAAAGGCAGGAAACAGATTCTCCCAAGAACTTCCAGAAGGAATGCAGCCCTGAAGAAACATGATTTTAGCTCACTGTGACCCATTTCATACTTTTGGCCTTCATAACTATAAAATTATACATTTGGGATTTTTAAGCCACTAAATTTGTGAAAATCTTGTACAGCAGCAATAGGAAACAGCATCCTTCTGTCCCCAACTGAGGGACAACATCCTAGAGAGTTGGGAGAAAACAAGGTCTGAACAATCTCTCTTTTAAATCAATATCCTGTTCCACCTAAAGTCAAAATTGTACTTAAGGCTCGTCATGCCTCCAAATGCAGCAGATGTTGACATAATAACTGTGCTAATCCATAAAGTCTGTTTTGACATGATAATTCAACTTGCTATTCTGAAGTACAAAGTTAATCCTCTTAATAAAAGGTTCTTGGCTTGTGTGGTTAGTTGTCACATTATTCCGTTTTCATGCTGCTGATAACGACATACCTGAGGTTGGGAAGTACAAGAGGTTTAATGGACTTACAGTTCCACATAGCTGGGGAGGCCTCACAATCACGGCAGAAGGCATGGAGGAGGAAACCACATCTTACTTGGATGGCGGCAGGCAAAGAGAGAGAGCTTGTGCAGCGTAAGTCCCCTTTTTAAAACCACCAGAATTCATGAGACTTATTCACTATCATGGGAACAGCATGGGAATGACCCATCCGCATGATTCAATTACCTCACACCAGCTGCCTCTCACAACACACGGGAATTATGGGAGCTACAATTCAAGATGAGATTTGGGTAAGGACACAGCCAAACCATATCTATCACCATCCAAAATAGATTCTCCTTATTTTGGTAAAGACCCTATCTTAATACTTCTTTATAACTCTTTATGCAATGTATACAATAAGCCATCACTAAATATGATCATCGATTGCATTATCACAAGGACACCTAAAAGTTAGTTTCAGGTAGAGAGCCATCCTACCACAGGTATAAATACATATTATTGACAAAATTCCAACAAACTGAATGCTTAGGTCTTAGCTTATGAATAATTACCTTAACATTTTATAATATAAAAGTAATATTCAGATTCAAACTTCTTATCACATTCTTTTAAAATGGTGGTTAGTAGCCAAAATTATAATTCTCACGAATAAATAATAAAGTATAAGTGAGGATAAGCAATTTTCATATTAAACTCTTGAAAATATGATACATTATCCTTCCAGAGTCTGAACATTGTATACATTCAGATATTACTTATCAATACTGTTGTGTCTATTAATAAATTCACTGTTATACAGTTGACATTCTTCTATTTCCAAATATAAAAATATCTAAAATTATTTTTAAAATTAAGTTTTTAATCTTTTTTTGATGTAATTTTTGATCTTAGGCATGTCTGAGCTTCTGAACCACTTCTTGTATAATAGGAGAAACAAAGTAAAGTGAAGGTATTTTTTTAAATAAAGATACATTTTAAATATAATACATTATAGCCCAATTATTGACAATACTTCTAAACAAAATTTGAACTCAGAAATTCAATCATTTATGTGATTTTGTTAGTGACCCCAAGTTGTATGGCTATCTATGGTGTCTTGTAACTTAATTCTTGATGTAGCTCCAATAACTCCATTGGACTTTGAACTTGTTTGGAAGGACCCATATATCTAGCTCAATCTTAGATTCCTCAGAGTGACTAACTGGCACTATGCATTTCGTATAGTAGGTTCTCCATAAGGATTTGTTACATGACTAAATTAAAAGTTGTACAGAAGGCCTCATAAATGTAGCTTGAAATGGTTATTATAAAAAGGCCACCTTATTTGTGTAGAAAACACAATGCCGTTTTTTTAGTAAATGATTCATACATAGTAATGAACACCCAGCCAGCACCTCTCTTAACTCCTATTCATTTAAAACATAAAGTGGGATAACTATTACAGTTTTATTTTATTTTATTGAAGAATCAAATCCATTACTCCCATGCTTAAGTTCATTTCTATTTTGTATGGGAGTAGCTCTGCACTTTAGAGTCCCTATTGAATTGAAGAGCAAATATATACATATGCTCTGTTGTGCCGGGGGCACAAATTCTGCTTTGATTTACTCATGTGCAACTCCTATTAACACTGTGAGGAATTCAGGGCAAAGTTTATTTTTCAAGAAGGATCATGTTGTTACATATTCCAAATAACACATGAAGTCTTTTAGACTATAAAACCAATGATGTGCAGCCATACACATTTAGGGTACTCATTTAGCTTTCCATTGACTAAGTGTCTGAATAGTCTCACTCATTCTTTATGGCATATAGTTTTAAAAGCAAGATTTGACAAAGGGGGAAATGTGCTGAATTCCTGGAGCTATTAAAGTGTAAATGCAAAGATTATGAAAAAAATCCAAATTTTAAGGCTTACATATTGAAACATGAAAATAATATTCCATGCATTATTTGGTATGAAATATACAAAGATTATGCATGTGTTTAGGGTAATTTTATCTGATTGTTATCATTTAGTCAGCTAGATTAAGTACTGCCTACTTGCTTTGAATTTGGATACGTTGAGAGAAGGGAATAGAGACAAGAAGGGAAGATATACAAGGATTTCCTTCTAGTTAACCCTCTCGTGAAACAAGACCATGTATTCCTCTGTCAGTAAGTGTTGAAAGTAACAACCTTAGACACATTAACACTCTTTACTGTCCTATCCCCGACCACAAACAACCTACCTAGATACCATCACAGGAAAACTGACAAACAGCTTACATTGCTGGTTATAAGGTATAAACACTCAAGGAGTCTGTCCTCACATAGTCTGGCTTAGTACCTTACTCACTGAATAACTTGGGGAAGCTATTTAATATCTTTGTTGATTGCTTACCTCTTATTATGGGCTCAATGTGTACCCCCAAAATTTAAGTGTTGAAACATAATTCATATTATGTGAAGATTAAAAGGTGGAGTTTGGGAGGTGTTTAGATGAGGGCTCCACTCTTATTAATAGAATTACTGCCCTTACAAAAGAGGTATGAGGAAGCTTATTGATATGGTTTGACTGTGTCCCCACCCAAATCTCATCTTGAATTGTAGTTCCCATAATTCCAATGTCATGGGAGGGAGACTGTGGGAGATAATTGGATGATATGGGTGGGTCTTTCCGTGCTGTTCTCATGATCGTGAATACGTCTCACAAGATCTGATGGTTTTATAAAGAGGATTTCCCCTGCACATCCTCTTGCATGCTGCCATTAAGACCTGACTTTGCTACTCCTTGCTTTCTGGTCATGATTGTGAGGCCTCCCCAGCAATGTGGAACTGTGAGTCCTCATTTCTTTATAAACTACCCAGTCTTAGTTATGCCTTTATTAGCGGCATGAAAACAAACTAAAACACTCATTCTTTTCTCTAGCCATATGAGGATACACAGATGATGATATCTATGAAAAAACAGCCCCTCACTGGACATGGGACCTGCTGGAGACTTTATTTTGGAATTCCCAACCTCTAGAACTGTGAACAATAAATCTCTGTTTATAAATTACCCAGTCTAAGGTATTTTGTTATAACAGCCTGAAGAGATGAAGTCACTTAAAAGAGATTTTTAGATTTCAAAAATGATGATTCTTTCTGTCCTAAGCTTCTATATATCACTAAAAAATGTTCAATGTTATATAAGTTAATGTTTTATTCTTGAGTTTGTATATGAGTCATGTAGTATTAGTCACTGTAGCATTATTAACATAAAGCAGCATACAATGTAGTTAGTGACATAGCAAAATAGCTTACAGTATGCTCAGATTTGAATCTATGTGAAACACAAAACAAATGAGTTGAGGTTTATACTAAATCCTTACATAAATACAAAATTATTTCTTGACCCTGATCTGGGTTATCTAGATCTCTGTTGTTCATGGAGATAGATGTTAGCTGCTTTTCAGATTATATTTAAATGTGTCAAATCAAGAAAAATGTACCATATATATATATTTGTCATTTGGGCATGAAAATATTGAAACATAGGCAATATGAAAATGCTATTGTGTAGTAAGTTTCTGTTAAATGTATTTATATTCCAGTAGGAAAATTATTGAAGGGGCTGACAAGACATTCTCTCTGAACCCAAGGAATTTAAGACTGAAGGTGAGGAGAAAAGACCAACAGAAACAAATCTGCAATGAATCCTTCCAATACCACTGTTAGACACGTAGTTCTATAACAAGTCAATTCCTATAAAAACAATAGATTTAAGGACAACAAAACCATTTTTAATTATTTATTTATTTGTCTTTAAGTTCTGGGATACATGTGCAGAACATGCAGGTTTGTTACATAGGTATTCATGTGCCATGGTGGTTTGCTGCACCCATCAACCCATCAACTAGGTTTTAAGCCCTGAAGGCATTAGGTGTTTGTCCTAATGCTCTCCCTCCCCTTTTCCCACATCCCTGCACCCTGACAGGCCACTGTGTGTGGGTGTGTGATGTTCCCTTCCTTGTGTCCATGTGTTCTCACTGTTCAACTCCCATTTATTAGTGAGACTATGCAGTGTTTGTTTTCTGTTCCTGTGCTAGTTTGCCGAGAATAAAACCATTTTTTTTTTAATTAAAGAGAAAGAAATGGGCTAATTTTGGGAGGTGGTAGCTGATAGAGTGAAGGCAACTAAGATCAGCATCAGAAAGCCTGAATCTTCCATTTTTGTTTTCTCTACTACAGAGTGAATTTCTCTAATACAGAGGAGTGAATTTCAAAGTGAATAGATTACTCGAGAAAGCACAAAAAGGTAAGAGAGCTGGGAACAATAATACAGACAGCTAATACCTTTTGAATGGTTATTATGTGCTATAGTGTGAATGTACCCTCACGAAACTCACATGTTGAAATTTAATCAGCAATGTGATAGTTTTTAGAGGTGGGACCTTTAGGATATGATTAAGCCATGAGGGTGGAGCCTTCATGAATGGGATTAGCTTCCTTATAAAACAGGTGTGAGGGAGCTGCCTACTGCCCTTTGACCCTTCTGTCCCTTCTGCCATGTGAGGTTACAGCATCTCTTTCTTCTGGAAGATGCATCAGCAAGGCACCATCATGGAAGCAGAAAGCAGCTCTCACCAGAAACAAAACCTCTGGGTTCCTTGATCTTGGACTCCCCAGCCTCCACAACTGTGAGAAATAAATTTCGACTGTCTATAAATTGCTCAGTCTGTGGTATTTTGTTGTAGCTACACAGAGGAACTAAGACGGTATGTGTCAAGCACCACTTCGTGTGTTTAATACATTAGCTCATTTAATCCTGGCAACAGCTATTAGGTTGGTGCAAAAGTAATTGTAGTTTTTGCCAATTACTTTTGCACCAACCTAATATATGAAAAGTAGGTCTAATGTTATCTCTCACGTATGTGATGAAAGAAACATGGAAAGCTTCAGTGAATTTGCCCAGGTTTAAAACTAGAAAATCACAGAATAGGTTACAGACCTTGGCAGTCCGTGTCCAGAATCAGCACTCTCCAGTGTGATGCTATCTTTCTTCAAAAGCTGAGCAAGCGGAAGAACGCACCCATTCAAATTATAATCCAAGGTACCAAAATGGCAAACATTTCAGTTTCAGAGGGGGAAACTAGGTTATGAAATACTGCAGAAAACAAGATTTCAGTGTATCATGCCTTTCAATAAGAAGTGATGTATTATTACAAAATATATATGGGTGAATGCGGCCACCAACTAATCAGAATGGACTTCAGCTAGACTGGTACAATCAGGTGAATATCAGCCTGCTTCAAACTACGGGAGAAAAAGCTATTAGAGTACTGAGTTTAAATAGTAAATATTTCTATTTTGTCTTTATTGTAATGAACAAGCCCTGTCTTTACCTCCTGCTGTGCACTTTTGGAGGGTCTTCCATATGGTTGCTGCTAAGCATTTTGGCATTTTCCCAACTGTTACAATTGGGTCAGTGGGGGGGATTGTATAGGAGTAATAAAACAAGGGTGACTGCAGCAGGGAGGAGTACGATTACTACACACATAACAGCTTATTGCCTCTCATGCGTTCATGCTCAGCTCTACGCCATTCATTTCAACAGACAACCAGGGCAAAGTGCCGCAGCGCTCACTCCAGAAAAGGCCAGGTCTTGAGTGCGGAGACTAAATCTCCTCATTTAAATTCCTTCCTGATGTTTCCTTACTTCATCTTCCCATATTGACAATAACTTGAGGAGGAACACAACCATTTCTTGCATATTACTACACCATTCTACATCATTACTACATGATTCATCAATCCAGAAGGCACTATTGTTAGAGTGTCAATATTATTACTCACTTCTGGATTTCTTCCATATCAGAGATATTTATGAAAAAAAATGCTACTATTATTTTATCCTGTGAAAGGCAGTGTCACTTTAAACAGTAGACTGAGAGAGTGTATACAGGTGCACACGCATCGATTGTATTTTCCACATTTTATACATGCCAGGATTCTTTAAATCATTGGTTACACTTTTGCTCTAACATGATATGCAGCTCTTCAAGCCCACATCAAGCCCAAATATAGGAATCCTAGCAGGATCACAGTATAGCCATGGCACTTTCTGATTCATGATTTATAAAAAATCAAGAAATAGAGCTGGAGACATTTAGACCGGCATACAAATCAGTGTGGATTCTTTTTTGTTTCCAGCCAAGAACCTTAAACAAAAAGTGTAGCATGATGACACTTCCCTTCGCCCCCGAGTCCCCCCAACTCTAGACAATGGATCCCCGGAGAGCCACACCGGGCCGTCGGAGTCCGGGGCCAGGGGCGGCCGGGGAGCGGCTCGGGGCTCGCAGGAGTCTGCACGGGTGGGCGCCGGGAGGTTGCCAAGACAATCAATGACGAAAGGACCGTGAACTGCAGGGACCAGCAATCGCCGGGTACGGAAGTCAGCGTTTCCGCCAGTTCCTAGACTTACTCGAGTAAAAACAAACGACGACAACAAAACAAAATAACAGCAACAACAAAAACTACTACCAGCAACGGGACGGAAATAAATCAATAGGAGCGGGTGCAGGCGGTTCCGGGACAACCCACACTTAGTCTCGGGGTCCAGGGAACCCTCATCCGGCTTCCCGCGGTGCAAGGGGGCGACGCGCTAAGCAAGGCTGATCACTGTCCTCAGTCATCGCCGAACCCGCGCACAGAAGCCGCGGACGCCGCCCGCGGTCTCCCACGTCCTCCCACCCGCGCCAGCCCGGGACGCGCCCCACCGCCCGTCCGCGTGCAGGAGGAACTGGCAGCCGCGGAGGTAAAGGCGGCAGCGGCTTCAAACCCCGTAGTGCGCAGGCGCGAGCCTAGAAGTGACACAACGCGCAGGCGCCGCCCAGAAGTGACTTCTCCGAAAAGTGTCTTAGTTCCCGGTCACCTGAGCTCCGGGTGACGCGGCTGCGGTGGTTGCGGACACCCGCCTTCCGCGGTGTCGCTCGGCCCCGCCGCCCCGGACCCGCCAAGGGCCTGTCGTTTTCCTCCAGTCCTTCCCCAGCGTCGGGCCGGATCGGGCCGAGCCGGGCCGCCCGGGCGCGGTCTTGAACCATGGCGTGCCTGTTCAAGAAGAAGACCGTGGACGGTGAGTTCCGGGCCGGGCCGAGGGGGCCCAGCTCTGGGTTTTCCCGGCGTCTTTCCGGGTTTGCCGGCCGCGATTCTGGCTGCTGTCCCTGGAGGCGGGGCTGGATTCACTGGTCCCACAGGTGACCGCCCTCGCTGCGCCACTTCTCTGCCTCCCTCTTGCTTCTGACTCATCTCACCTTAGGCTCACCTAGGCAGTCTGCTCGCTTCCCTCCCCTCGCACTTCCCGCGCCCTAGGGTTTTCCCTAGCAGGGTCCTGAGCGTTTGGAGGAGGCCAGCGGGGCACTGCTGGCCCTTGAGTGTCATTACACTTGGAGAGCCGATGGATTTCTTGGTTGCCTCTGCCTGGGTTGCTGCTCTTCATCTGGGCGATGTAATACTTGTAGGCATCCAGACAGGAAACCCGCAGTCTCAGCATGGAGTGAGGAGGGGGTAACAGGCTCCAGGTAGGAAACGAAGTTGGGTCTGGGTCGGTTGCTTCGAGAACACCCCATCAGTGGAGAGACGTGAAACAGATGCTTTCTTGATTGCCCCCAGTAGGGAAATAAACCCAAGGGACGTGCCCAGATTTAGTTTTCATGATGGATTTTTTCTCCCTTATGATTATCTTTTGCCAATTAAAGTAAGCGATGGGGTATATATTGTCTTCATAGACGTTTAACATGTAAAGATACCTGGCGTTGTTTCCCCGATTTAACTTCATATCATCTTAAGAGGAGAAAAAAGTGGATGTAAAGGAATGTACAAGTTTTATGGTCCTCATCTGCGATGCCTATAATGTGTTCATATAACACATGATATTTTCATTGACTGCTACAAGGAGTTAAATTCATTCAAGTTATTTAAAAACTGTGTTCCCCATTATACGTTCAGTCTGGGTTTATGCTGGTTCAACCAAAGAATCAGTTCTTTGTAAGGGTCTAATTCTGCCACGGAAGGAGCAGTGGTAGCTAGACAGTGATTGGTACAAACAGGGTGCTCAGGCCAGACCTGGAAGTAACTCCTTCATTCCTTTGTGTCGACTGTTCCAATGCCAGCAAAATTATTTTGGGAGGATAACAAAGAAGCTATGTCTGCCCTGCTGCTCCGCTCTTCATTTCAACACATGATGCTACTTTCCCTCTGATCTCTCACGTGACATATTACATGTTTCCTTAATCTGGGTGATGGAACTTGTTTTCTGATTTATCGACTTTCTGTTAAGAAGTACCATTTGCAATACCTGGAATAACTACTAACTTGATATACAGTGTAATACAATTTGTGAGATGGACTTTATGTGTGCTTTTCAGGAGAGTGCTGCTTAATCTTTAATATGGCACTTGATTTTTTCAGTGTTTTAGCCACCACTGTTGTGAGCTTCACGTATTTTACAGTACTCTAGGGAGTGGGGGTGGGGGAAACGATTTATTTTCTTGTTGCTTGAGTTTTATATAGTTAAAATTTGTTGTTGTTTAGTTTTATATGGTGAGAATTTACTAAATGGAAGAAAAATGGTTTCGTCTTCCTTACTGTGATGTTACAATTAGAGTTAATTTTTTTAACTATAAAAGCCAAACATTCTAGTTTTAATTACTTAATACCTGTCAAATATTTTCGAAGACCTAAATCTCATGTGCTTTCTGGTGCTTTTGGAAATCTAGTGACTATTGTACTTGAAGTTCAGAGGAGAAAAAAAAAGACAGTGGGGGTGTGCAAGGAGTGTTTAACTGTGTACTCATTTGCAGTTAATTCTTCCAGTAAATAACGTTTCGCCGAATAGTCTTATTTTTAAAAGTCTTAAGGACTTTTTCTAGGAACGATGCCACTAAATTAACTATTTGTGCAATTTCCAAATTTAAATTTGGCCCGCAAGTACATTTATTATAAACTACCAAGATGCATACTTGATGTTTTCTTACATTATTGTGTCAATTCCAATCATTTACTGGCGTCTTCATAAATAGATCTGTTTTTCATTATTTTGATATAGAGCTTTACTTTTTTCACTTCCTGTTTTATTGAAAGGAAGGTTTTTTGTTTTGTTTTTTTAAAAGGTGACAGCATTCTTCTTGGTAATGAGGCTGTATATTATGAATATGAAACTTAATGTATTTTTATTTCTTTCTCCCTGATCCTTGGATTGATCATGAGCTCTTTTATTGTGTGCTGACTTTTAAATCCGTTCCAGCAGTAATGAAACTCTGACATATAAGTAACTGCCTATAGGTCTGGGGAATAATTGAATCTTTTTTCTGTTTGGATTGGCTGGATTGGCTGGAAGAGTTATATACTGTATCATTAAAGACTACTGCACATGTAAATTAAAAAGGAAGACAACATTACAGCACTTATTACTATTCAGAGTTATGTTTAATTCATTTTTGACACAAAGATGAACAAATCTGCAGTGTATGCTTTGCCAAAGAAATTAATGAGAAGTATACCTCAAGAGAAGAGAAAGACTCTTTGGAATTTTAAATTACAGTTGAGTACTACTTGGATTTCCATTTGCCTGTGTAAGGATGTACCTATGTATAGTGTAGCATGTTTATCTGCAGTGTTTTCTTTCCCTCCTTTGTAGATTAATAGTGCCCTATTTAGGGAAGCTAATTATGAACCTGTAAGTCAGGATCCCACTAGGACTTATAAATGCACAACTAAACGTGCCTTAAAAGTGAAGTTCTTGGCCAGGCATGGTGGCTCATGCCTGTAATCCCAGCACTTTGGGAGGCCTAGGTGGGTGGATCACCTGAGGTCCTGAGTCCAAGACCAGCCTGACCATCATGGAGAAACCCTGTCTCTACTAAAAATACAAAATTAGCTGGGCGTGGTGGTACATGCCTGTAATCCCAGCTACTCGGGAGACTGAGGCAGGAGAATTGAACCCAGAAGGCAGAGGTTGGGGTGAGTCACGATCTCACCATTGTACTACAGCATGGGCAACAAGAAAAAAATCCCGTCTGAAAACAAAAAGCGAAGTTCTTTAAGCACTATATCATTTTTGTCTGTTAACCTCAGTAAAGACAAAGTTGACTAAGCCAACACAGTGCTAAGCCTTGTGCGTGCAGTGTCTTATTTCTCATAAAACTCATATCACATCCTTATACAATGAGAAAAGCAAAGGATTAAGTCATGTGTTCAAGATCACACAGCTATTAAGTGTCAGAGCTAGGACCTCATCCCTTTGAGTATTATTATTACTTTTTTCTTATTAGATACTGATCAATGACACAGCTTAATTTTGCTCCTCTTATCAAGCACCTGGAATTCTCAACTTTTGGTAGCTACCATGCAACGTTTACATTCTTTCTAGATCCAGAGTTTTGTTTTGGAATTAGTGGTAGAACTTTGCTTTCTAATGGTGGTGGAACTGGAAATAATCCACTCCCTGGACAGAACATTTCTTCAGAAGTATGTTCAGTTTCTTTTTGCTTTTCATCTAAACTGTGTGAAGCAGTAGTGATGCCTTAACTCCCCTTCTTTACTTAGCACACTGCCTCCCCCACCTTATAGCTGTTTGTCTGGCATGGCATGTAATGGGATATTGCCTAGATGATCAGTAACTTCTAGGTTGTCAAATCTAATGGCCATTATTAGTGATCATCTCTTGGGCCTGTGTTTTGCATTTCTTCCTGATGATTAATTTATTTTCTGAAGTTCTGTCTCTTAACTTCTAAGACATAGCACTCTTAATTTTCCTCAGATTCCTCCGACCTCTTCTTTTCTTTCTCCTTCTGGGTTTTCTTTTTTCTTTTTCCTAAACCTACCCCTTATATCTTGGTGTTCTTCTTGGTTCCATCCTGCTCTGCCACGGCTCTACCTGCAGTCTCTTCCTGCATGATCTTATTTACACCTGTTATAATTATACCTTAAGTACTGATGGGTCCCAAATTTGTGTCTCTAGATGTATTTTTGAGTTTCAGGCCAGATGTCCATCAGTTCACTGAATATCTCTACCCAGGTGTCTCACAATACCTCAAACTTGAGATCCCAAATAGAATTCATCATCATAACCTTTGAGTGTTCCTCTTCCAGTGTTGGCAGTCCTTGATGTTGCCCTCTACCATCAACTAATTACCAAGTCCTGCTTCTTTTACTTCTTAAATATTGGACACATAGGATCTTCCTCTGTGTGACTGCAACTCTTTTCTCTAATTCAAATCCTACTTACCTTGCACTTTATTATATCACCTTTTTTGCTTTTCTTTCCTGTAGCTTCACAGTCCCTAAATCCTTCATCCATAAAGTTGGGTATGTGATTGAAACTTGAATCCAAATCTGACTGTGCTACTCCTCAGTGTAAACCCTTTTATGAAGTCTCTGGCACCAGGAGGATCCACTAGGAGTGTTTTAATAATGCATCTTTGGCTCTCCTTGAACTAGCCCTTCCCTTTCTTTCTAGCCATGTCTCTGGACACTTCAGTGTCCCACAGCACTGTTCTGCTGTTCTTTGTTATCTACCATACTCTTTCTCAACCTGTCGTATATTTGCTTATGATGTCCTTGTGCCTGGAATTCCCTTTTTCTCTTCCTCTAGCTAACCTGAACTCTCCCAGGGTTGTTTCTTCTTTTTCTCTTCCTCTAGCTAACCTGAACTCTCCCAGGTTCGTTTCTTCCTGAGTCTGTATTCAGTACTTCACTCCATGTTTTCCCCTTTTGTGGCATTCCTTTCTAACTTGGATTCACTAGAATGAAAGTAGACCCTCCTGCACTTTGAAAGTTGAATGATGTTTATTCTGAGTCTCTTCCGCATTCCATATTTGTAAGGGGTTTCAGAATCTTCAGCAGAAATGAAAATATGTTTGCAATAGTTTCTAATTTAGAGATTAAATCTCTAAAATAATACCATTTACTCACCAAAATAGTGTTTCCAACATCCAGGGCTTAGAATAGTCTACATCCACAGTTTGCCACCCACTGTGAACTTTAGTGCAAGTTAGAGATTATTTGAAGAACACCACAGAGAGAAGAGGAGCAAAGCTTCTCGGCTTTTGCCTCATTGGGATACTATTTGTATATGCTAGCTGTCCAAAGTTCAGAAAGTGTGAGGTTTTGATGAAGTTGGGATAAATCCCCCGTCAATAGATAAGTTGTGATGCCACATTTCTAATGTTAAAAGGAAATAAAACGGAATACCTTTCAGAAACATTTCTTCTGTCTTTCAGAATAAAATACACCATTCTCATGGTGGTACCTGCAGAACTCAGATGTTTTCCAGGATGCTGTGTCCCTATGGTGCTACTTATTCTGAATATTTAAAAACCTCAAATTTACTTTCTACTTAACCCCTTCATTATTGACATACCAAAGAAAAATAATTGAACATGAGATTCAGGAACACAGTATACTCTTCTGAGCATCTTCTTAGGAAAACATTCTCCCTACTCTTAGAACAGATATTTCTGCAGGAAAAATGTGTTCCCTCTGTATTTCTGCATCCCAGCATGACTCCAAAGACAGACTTTGCCTTTCCTGCTACCATTTCCTATCTTCAGGTCCATTGGCCTCTGAGGCTTCTCTTCCAGGGCACTTTCCCTCTTAATTCTCTCATTTAAGCTGAAAAATACACTTTGACGGTTTTCTGAACTGAAGTTTTATTGACGATGTTTCTAATGCCTTTATCTTTGAGGACCAAATGAGACTCAAAGGTCTGCTGACCTGTGCCCATCTCTACATCTTCTTTTAGCTCTTGAAAACACTGCTGGTTTGATAATAATAAATTTGTTCAGATGAATTCCTCAGGGCTTGAGTGACTTGGAAGTTACTAGTAGGAGAAAAAAATTCATTTTTGCTACCGCTTATGCTGCCATATGAGTTGGCTTGACTGTCGCCTTTCCTCTTCAGTATTGTGCCTCTTCCAAGTCCTGCTGTTTTTCACCTTAAACCTGATTCTTAGGTTGGTTCACTCCGTTGACCATATACAGGAAGAATAAAGCTGTAGTCATGATTCCCCTTTGTTCTTTCTGTTTTCTATAGTTGCCTTTTATTTTCTTTTTACCATGAATTAAAACTGGTTAGTTAAGCTGATAATATTTGTCCCTGAGAATTAAGAGGGGCAAATATATTCCCAAAACCTGAGAAGCAAACTTGGTTTGCATATCAAATTCTAATTACTTCTCACCCACTCTGACCGTCATTTCCCTTCTGTGTCTGAGTAAATCTTGTTCCTAGAAACAGCACTTTCTAGATAGTGACCTTTAAGGTTTCCTTTTAAAGACTTAGTTTTTGAGTTTGTAGTATTTTTGCAGTTTTTTCTCCTCGTTGACCCAAGAAGATGAAACATCTTCACATGGCCAGAACCTCTCTTTACTTTACTGCTCATTGGCAAGCTTCTTCGTGCCTGGTTAGCTCAACTCGCGCTCACTCTGGGCTTTTCTTGTATCCGTCGCATGATTAGAGTTTATCCAGTTCTGTTACCAGGGTCACAATGCCCACTGTTCCCACTGATACCCGCTGCTACAGAGCTTGCTGGTAAAATTTGAAGTAGAAGCTACTACTTCTCTGGATATCTTGATAACTTAAAACCAGTTAATGGAGATTGTAAACTAGGATATGAGAATATTTTGTTTCTTCTCACTTCGAATTTTGATTAGGTTTAGAGTAACTGGTAGTCAATAAAAATCACATAGATAAAAGTGTATTTTATCAAAAGAAATACGTTTAATTGTAGGAAATTTGGCTTATTAGATTAAAAAGTCTATTATAACCTTGTAGTGAAGAACACGACATACAGTATAGTAGATACCGTCTAGTAGATAGATGAGCTTGAATCCTGTCGAACAGCGGTGATTCACATACTGTTTCAGCATTTCTCAGGCATTCATCCTGAACTGCTTTGCAAGCTTGAGATGGCACCCACGTTTCCTTAAAAGAAAGGCACTTTAAATAGTATTACTCAGACATTAATGAATGTCCATATTTATACTTGATAATTACTTTTGGCTTTTATCCTCAGTTGTACAGATTATATCTAAACCGCTGGTAGGGAGGACAGGCGTGATTCAAGCTGGGGCTTGGCCTCTAACCCCAAGTAGAGAATTCCAGTGAACTGGACTGGACCATATGGGAGACCATTTTTGTTTTGTTTTTGTTCTTTTATTTTTTGACTTTTTATTTTTGTAAGCAAATAAACCATATTGACTCAGAACCAAAAAAGGCAGAAACACCTTGTGTCCAAATCTTAAGTCCAAGACTTATGTCCATGATCTTACGCTCTACTGTAGACCTGTGTATTTCCTTCAGTATGAAGAACCTGAATTAGTTGAGATAGGCTTTTAATGCCCAGAGTGGAGCTGGCCTGGGTGGCCTTTTCGAAGTGTTGTGCTGGGCTTGGGTGAAGAGAGGGTGGTAAAGCCTCCAGACCCTTTTTTTTTTTTTTTTTTGAGATGGAGTTTTGCTCTTCTTACCCAGGCTGGAGGGCAGTGGCGTGATCTTGGCTCTCCGCAACCTCCGCCTTCTGGGTTCAAGCAATTCTCCCGCCTCAGCCCCCTGAGTAGCTGGGATTACAGGCACGCACCACCGTGCCCAGCTAATTTTTTGTATTTTTAGTAGAGACGGGGTTTCACCTTGTTGACCAGAATGGTCTCAATCTCTTGACCTCGTGATCCACCCGCCTCAGCCTCCCAAAGTGCTGGGATTGCAGGCATGAGCCACCGCTCTCGGCCTCCTCCAGACCCTTTTTATCTCATTGAATGGTAGCAAAGAGAATATACCATGTCATATTTATGTACCTTTGGCATTTTCACAATGTGAACTTTTCTATTACCACCCATTACGATGTGATTCACAACAAACCACAAGGTAGATGAAGCCCTAGAGAATGAAGAATTCAGTGTACACCCTTATCTGCCTGAAGGAAGAAGCAGAGGATAGACAGGAGTCAAGCACTCTGTCTTTCTTAGGTGGCAGCTGTTCCCTGGATGTGTTTCTGCCATGATCTTGCCTTACATTGAAAAAGGATGCTGCACGTTTCCATTGCAGAAAGCTACCTATCATAGTTCAGATTCTACCATTGTTAAATTATCTTTTTTGAGAACTGATTTTGTTTTACATTTTAAAGGCATGTGTTCAATATGCCTGTAAGCGGAATCCTTTCACATTCCTGTGCCTGTGTTTGTACTCCCTTAGATTGCTACTAAGTGTGATATATTGGGATGGAATTTGCATGAAGAAGGGTGGGACTACAAACCCGCAAATAAATAAACACATGTATTCCCTTCTCCTAAAGAGATTGCAATCTTGGAATGAAATCATACCTACCAAGAAATAAATTTAGTGGATAATAAACTTGGCTGTAAAAACATTAAAATTGTCTCAGACTGTTCTCATTATTCCTTCTGAATTATCTAGAATACCAAATTATTAAATGTGGATTTAATATAGGGATTGTTTAAAAAAAAGAAGAGTGATTTGTTAGAGTATATTTCTATTGTTTCATATGAAAATATGTTTTGCTGTCTTTTCCTACATACCATAATATGTTTTAAAGTGTTACAATTATGTTTTAGTATGTAACATTAGCCGCTCTGAGTTTATAGCTTAGAACTGTTTAAATATTAATAAGCCTATTAACAACTATAAGGCTGTGTAATATGCAGTAGTTAATTTTCTTTATTTTTCCTTTTATGATATACAGTGACTGTTATGGGATATAGAGTTACATTAAATTGAGAAAAGTGAAATCAGACTATTTTAATTAAATTATGTGTTTTGTTGAATTTGCATGTAATAATACTTGTTTTTCGATAAAGATGGCTGTATCTAGTCTCAAGTCTGATTCTCAGGCACCTTGGGTATTCAACAATTCAGTTCAGTTCTGACACTAATTATCTAGAGTTAGGGCAGACCCTGTAGGTGAAAGACTCAGTCCCACAGGACTGCGCTAGTTCACATGCCACTTAAAAGTCCCAGGCTGCCACCAGTACTTCTGACTGGCTAGGTTTCCCTACAACTTCATGTTCAGGTTTGGTAATTCACTAGGATAACTCTCAGAACTCAGCAGAGTGCTTTATTTACTGTTACTGGTTTATTTTATTTTATTTTCTTGATATGGAGTTTCGCTCTTGTTATTCAGGCTGGAGTGCAATGGCTCGATCTTGGCTCACCGCTACCTCCGCCTCCTGGGTTCAGGCAATTCTCCTGCCTCAGCCTCCTGAGTAGCTGGGATTACAGGCATGCGCCACCATGACCGGCTAATTTTTTTTATTTTTAGTAGAGACGGGGTTTCACCATGTTGACCAGGGTGGTCTCGATTCCTTGACCTCATGATCCACCCGCCTCGGCCTCCCAAAGTGCTGGGATTACAGGCGTGAGCCACCGGAACTAGGAACAGCCAAATGGAAGTGATCCATAGGTCAAGGGTCGAGGGTGGAGGGTGGAGGACAGAGCTTCAGTGCCCTCTCTGGGGCTGCTATCCTCCTAGTACATCAGTGTGTTCACCAGTTGAGAGGTTCTCTAAATCTCTTTGTTAAAGTGTTTTTATAGCCTAATCTCAAGCACTCACCTCTCCTGACATACGGGGTTGGGGTTAAAAGTTACCATCCTCTAATCAAGTGTTTAGTCTTTCTGGTGACCAATCTCATTCTGAGGCTGCCCCCCCACACCTACCCCATATACTCACGTATGGTGCAAAGAAGCTTGTTATGAATAACAAAAGACATTCCTAACATTCAGGAAATTCCAAGGGTTTTATGCCCTCTGTGCCAGGAACCCAGGACAGAGACCAAATTTATATTTTTAATTCTATCACCCTAGTAATGAAAAACTATGTACGTAGATAGAATTTTAGATACTAACTTTCAGCAGTTGCCGTGCACCTGTGTCAATTATCTGGCCACAGTTAACTTCTCAGTATAGTGGCTCGTCTTTCTGAACAGTATTGTAGCTTGTATAAGACCATCATCACAGCCACCTGCAGTGT